>NW_011500750.1:0-48889 GCF_000495115.2 Populus euphratica
TCTAATGTGCCTTGATCACCTGGTAAGGCAATGAAAGCATCAACATAGTTAAACATTGTATTTATTCGAGCAGACATTGTGAAAACTTGTAGTTCTTCTCCAATTGTTTTTTTAATGATGTCCCCTTGTGCTAAAGTTTCGGGGACGACCCCCAAAACTTGACTATGTCTTAAAAATATAGATATTGGCACATCTCCCACTAACCCAAGGCTGCCTCCCCTATACATTAAATGAATCTTTCTCTCAGCTAGCACTTGACCAAGATGATTTACTGATTCTAAAAGCTCATTTTCTTTTCTAAGACTAGATCCACCGAAAACACAAACATTCCTTATGTGATGACCTGAGGAACTTGCCATTTCTACACACTTCTATATTTGTTGAATGTATGAGTTGAGTAAAAATGAAAGGAAGGAAGAAAGAATTTTATAGATGAGAAATTGAAAAGGCAATTATACTACCTATATATAGGCTAGTTGGAGTCTCACGCATACACACATGCATACTCTTTTTATTTATTTATTTATTTTTGAAAAAGCATGTGTATGTATAGGTAGTTGTGATTGTGACTCATATCTTTCCTTGGTTTTACATCCAATAATAACTTAAACGACTTCTATGGGTCGGGGATAGGCTTCCCATCCAGTTTTCTTAAAAACTAGCAAATAGGGTCTTTTTAGTCAAATTCCCAAGACTATACCAAACATGTTCTTTATGAAAATGAGTTCATAAGCTATGAATTGCAAGATACTTATCTGGACTATGATGAGACTTAAGAGTCAATAGAAGATTATCTCAAGACTCTGTGTTTTGAAATAATTCCCACCTTTTGACAATTTTCACAGGTTTTGCGGAATGCATGTAATTCCTTGAATATGATGGGCTAGTAAAATCCATTTTTAAGTTTTGCACGTTGCTCAACATTTTTTTTTTCTTCGTTACTCCAGTAAGCTAGTGATTAGTACTTAAAAGTGCATTTTTATTATGGTTTTATATCATCATTTTGCACTTGAAGTATAAATAACTCCTTAACTAAATCATGTTTTATAATAATATATCTAATAATATAAGATACCTTTAATTTATGGTAAATGTTCATTTTAAATGCAGGCCTATCACATAAATAAAAGGATTGATTGATGACTTTAAGAACTTAAATTGCAAGGGCAAAAAGATGACCAAAATTATAAAAGAGGTGTCGGTGCAATCCAAACCGGAACACTGTTCGGTAATTGGGTCATATCTAGAGCTATAGATCTTAGATTTAGGTCTACTTTATATGGATGGAAAGGTAAGACATAGGCCTACAACTTTCATATGGAGCCCAAATCTAAAAAAGCCATTTTCAAGTCCAAATTGTAGCAACAACAAAGAAGCCCGAATCTGTCCTCCAACCCGAGCACTGTTCAGTATTTTGGCCATATCTGGAGTTCTAGAAGTCCAAATGAGCTGAATGTTTTACACAAGAAAGTTGAGACAATTGCCTACAACTTTCATGTTTTCAAGTGGCTCCAACTAGCAAAAATCCTGAAGCAAGAAAATTGATATTTTTAGCAAATTAAGGCATTGAACTAAGAGAAAGTAGAGATTCATCAGGAAAGTAACTGTCGATTAGTATGATATCGGGTGTCGAATCTATTGTCACTTTTGATAGAAGATTCGCATCAATATTTTTAGTGCCTTTTTCATCCTTGATTTCTTATTGATTGGTCATGGCATGAAGAAATGGAAGTGCTGACAGGGAATCAGTCTTTTCTTTGCAATGTTCAGATTCAACTCCTTCCTTACCCTCAGAGATTGACTCATCATCTTTCTCACAAGGTTCAAGAATTGGTTTTTGAATAACCTTACCACTATAAAAAGTGATGACTGATTTGACTTGATCCATGTGTTGACTTCCAGGACTACTTGCATTTGCATTGTATTGCCCCATGAGATTTTGCGGTGGTTGAGATGAAAACTTACCTTCCTCTTGAAAATTGAGAGCAAATGTGAATTTTGCAAGAGTATCTTTAAAATCTATTATGCTTTGAGCAAATTGAGTGTTGATTGTCTCTTGCTTTTTAATGAATGCATACAAAGTTTTCTCAAAATTTCTTCTAAGAGGTGAAGCATAAGGAGGTGCATATCCATGAGAATTTTGAAAATTATGGTGTGCTTGAAATGATGGTTGTGAAGTTTGTACATTGTTGTTATCACTATTCCAACTGAAATTTGGGTGATTTTTTCAACCAGGGTTGTATGTTTGCGAGTATGAGTTATGCTTGGGCCTTTGGAAAGTGTTCAAAACACGGGCTTTTTCAAGGAGACATTCCTTAAAAGAAGGCAAGGTTGGACAGTTATTGGTTGAGTGTTTATTTGTTCACATATTTGACACACAATGTTTTCAACAGATTTCAATTGACCACTTCTTTTCAATTCTAGTGTCTCGACTTTTGTAGCTAAAGATGTATGAGGTTGAGTTTTACTCGGTGCTTCATAAGTACCCGCGATATCCCAATTTTGAGCATTTTCAGCTAACAAGTCTAAGTACTCCATTGCTTCATCAAGGTCTTTATCTTCAAAAGTTCTATTGCACATCAATTCAACTATTTGTCTATCTCTAGGTGTTAACCCTTCATAAAAATATAAAACTAGTCTCTATGTTTCAAAACCATGATGAGGGCAATTATTAAGCAAGTCTCGATACCTATCCCAATATTGGTAAAATGTTTCTTCTGGTTTTTGAGTGAAAGTGATGATTTGTCTTTTGAAAGAGTTTGTTCTATGAGATGGAAAAAACTTCTTTAAAAACTGTTATTGCATTTCATCCTAAGCACGAATGGATCCTAGTCTTAAATTTTGTAGCCATGTTATAGCTATATCGTTTAATGAAAAAGGAAAAAGTTTTAATCTGATGGTGTTCATGCTACAATTTAAGTCATTATAGGTGTTACAAATCTCCTTAAATTCTCTTAAATGTAAGTATGGATTTTCTAAATCTAAGCTATGAAAAGAAGGTAAAAGTTGAATAATGTCTGGCTTAAAACTAAAATGAGATGCATTAGGAAGAAAAAACTATACATGATGGTGCAATTGTTCTTGTGGGATTCATGTGGTCTTTAAGTGTTTTAACATAGTTATTTTGATTATTCTCATTATGAAGTGGTTGATTATCTTCTTTGGTCATATTTTCTGAAAATGATAAGGATACCCTACAAAGTCTATCACTTAATGTACGTGACCACGCTTTAATGCACGTGTAGTAATAGAATAAAAGGAAGAAGAAAACAAAAGAAGAAGAAACAAGAGAAAAGAAACAAAGTTATATACAAGAAAAGTGAAAAGAGAAAATAAAATAAATACTATAATTCGTACAAAAACTTACCTCCTTAGCAACGGTGCTAATAATCTCTGAGTTTGTATTGCAAAAAAGAATTTCTTGAAGTTGAGCAATAATCAAGAAATATATGAGCCGAAAAAATATTAATTATTTACCCTGAAGAATACAATAAATATATTACTAGTAATGAATGATTTTAACATAAGTTTTATTTAATTCATAATCCTTTGTAATATACTAAAACTATAATTTTGCATTTTACAGTTTATATATTATAAAGTATTATAAAAAAAATAAACATAATAAAACTCAATGGATATTGGTTTTGAAATATTACTTCACATAGTACCTTTTACATTTTTTCTTTATTAATCTGGGTGTCCAATCCAGTTTGTCCATTTCTCAACTAATCTAACGAGCCCTGAAATTAACGATCATGTAAGCCTCTAATGACCTTGAGCCCTGAGATTTGTGGGACTCGAACTGGGTGATCTCTAGAAAGCAAATTTAGATCCTAATCAGATGAGCTACACTCCTCAAAGTTTCTTTTCCATTAGTTTCAATCATGTATAGTGAATGCCAACCTTCATATGGAATATAATGAAGGTAATTGACATAATATTTCCTATGGATAAACCAAATCCTGTTCTCTATAAGTCGTTGTACACTTTGATATTCTAATGAAATCTCTCAAATTTTAGTACCAAATTACAAGAGATTAATAAATCTTTCATATAATTTTGCTAAAAAATTTGTATCAATTTGTATAAAAGTAATAAGAGAATGACTAGGTTATCTAACAATACGACAATCAAAAGAACTCTTAGATATATGTGTATGTGTTTTGTTATGTTACAAAATGTATAAGAATGCCAATTTTTTTCTTATAATCTTTATTTTTTTAATTTATTGGATCTATAATATTTTTTATTAGCATAAAGAATACCAGTTCATTTGAATTTGGTAGACATAATATTCTTTAATTTGATAGAAATTCCTAATTTTATTAAATAAAATTTATCATTAATCAACCTAATTTTTTATTTTAGATTTTTTTATTGGAATTGTATTTATTCATTTTAAATTGAGTATCATTTTCCCTCCTTTTCCTATAAAAATTGAAAATTATGTACTTTATCAAAAGATCTAGTAATCCAATAATGAAAATTGTCACAATCCTACAAAGCCAAAAATGAAGTTTGATAAAAATATGACACAAAGATTACCTTAAAAAAACAATATTTTTTTGAGCAAACCCCCACCTAACAATTAGATTACTAGATTAATACGAAGTTTAAGGAAGATACCATGAAGAAAATTGTTCTTCAATAAGCTAAATTTAATTCTTGAGAGAATCAAAGAATGTGAAAATACCTCAGACACATGCAATATTATTCTAAAATTAGAGTTTGTACAAAAAAAACCTAAATATAAGCTATATAACCTTATTTATAATAGATAAATAATATTCTAAACAATTATGGAAAAATAATAAAAGATTTTTTAAACAAAATAGAAAAAAATCTAAAATCAATTAGGAAACAATTACAAAATTTTAACTGTTGACATATGATTCACATATTAATATTTATAATATCTTATATTTTGATGACAATAATTAAATGAAAAATGAACTCATGATATGCTTGAATAACCTTAAGTTTAAATAAGTTTTATATGAATTAAATGAAGAAATCCATCAATATATCTAAGATGCAAAGTGAGTGAAGACTTAGCTGTTAAGGATTCCTTGTAGAGCTAATAGTTAAATATTTATATCTTACTTAATAAAGAACTAAAATGAATTCATACACTTCGCATTGCATATATAAATAGGATTGATGCATATTCAATCAATCCAAGTTGAACTAGGTTTGAAATGTTAAAACTGATTTTTATGTTGAATCGGTCGACCACTTGAGCATATCAAGTTAACTGGTCGATCGTTGTTCATCCATGATAAACACTTGAGAATTCTGAGGAACCATTTGACTGAATGATATAGTGATTTAAACTAGTCGATCGATTTAGACAACAAAGGACTGAATGATATAGTGATTTAAATTAGTCGACCGCTTTAGACAGCAAAGGCATTCTAACGACTATAACCTAATAGTTTTTCTTGGTGTGTATGTGTGTGTAGCTCTCTTTTATGCAAAATTAATGAGAGATTCTTAACATACATGATATATAAGCTATTACAAAAGAAAAACCAATAAGAAATCATCAATCCTGATGCACTCCATGTTGTGTTAAATTAAATCTTTATATTTTAGCACAAGAGTATAGAATTTCACACTCATTACATTTACATACCTTCAATCATCCTAACTGTTATTAAGTGAGCTATAGAGATTCTAGTTTTCGAGAGAGTGAATCTTGTTGTAAACAAATTATAATTACAAATACCTAAGAGTTTGAATAAACTTTTAGTATTGGTGAGGTATTGTCATCAATGAAGAAATCTTGAAAAGTGAACATCTTTAAGTAGTATAATTTCTTGGTGTGGATTCTCAATGGCATTGAATCTTTCACTTTGATTAGTAATAAGGTACAATACTCAAATATGGTTAGTACTTAAGATGTCAATATAGGCTTGTTAAACCATGTTAAAAACTGAGTTTGTAATCTCTCTTTCCTTATTTCTTTACTTTAAGCACTTAAATTATGTTGCCAGTTATTATGTTATATGTGCTTAGTGTGAATGTTTTTGGATTATTTGACATAATTAGTGGAACACCTAATTCATCCCTTTTAAATTTTGTTGTTGCCTTAAACAGTAGAACAACACGAACAATAACTTTTGGACCTTATTTTAAACATTTGCGATGTCTGATTGATCTTAAATTTTAATTATATATAAAAAAGACCTTTAAAAACTTATAATGAACTTTTCTAACAATTAGATTGATAATTATGTTTGTTAGCGTAAAACTATGCATAAGAAAAAATCAACATAAAATTGACTTTAACTCTTCTAAATAAGCATGAAAATATTTGTAATAGCTCATGCCCTTTAGTTTCCTTGTAGAATTTGGAAACTATCAAAATATTTTTCTAAAATATCCTTGTAATGTTAGGATTAATTATTCAAATAAGAATGCCAACCCTAAGTCTATGTTGTGGAAGAATTGGGTCATTCTTGCACTTGGATTAGGTTGATTATAGGTTGACCCATATGTATTATAGTCTTTTTAAAGTTAGTCTTGGCTAAAATATATTGAATAAGTCCATTCATTGCCTATTTTAATTTCTTGGACATTGACATTATGATTGACCTAATTGACAAATCTAATGTATCCTTTATATTGGTCGGTTGATTCATATCATCCTTTCTCTTTTAAAAAAGATTCAACCTCAAATCATCACCTACATCAAACAAAAAGAGATCATAAACATTGAAAGTCGAACTAATACCATACTCCCCTAATAGATCCACTTTAAAGGCATTATCATTCCTTTTAAGGATTTAAAATGGCTTATCTCATCATGGATGCAATTTTGATTTTTGATGGGCCAAAAATCTTTTCTTGTGTATATACACCCAAACCCAATCACATGGTTGGAAGACAACCTATTTACATCTTTTATTTGCTTTGGATGCATATTGGTTATTATTCTTCTCGATATGTTGCTTTACAATCTTATATAGTGCTTTCACTTTATGTACTTTTCTATTACCATCAAATCTAATCCTTTCATCAACTAGTAAAGGAGTTAAATATAATGAAGTCATTATATTAAAACAACAAATATTCTTAAATGATAAAAACATTAGTTGTAGAACACACACTATAATTATAAGCAAACTCAATGAATGACAAATAATCTTCCAAACTTTTAAGAGTTTTTAAAATGACAATACATAAAAATTTAGTTAAATTTCTATTTACTACTTTTGTTTTACCATCAATTTGTGGATAACATGTAGTTAAAAACAAAAGCTTAGCTCATAATTTTCCCTATAAAAATTTCAAAAGTAGCTAAAAAACTTAAACTTAATGTCGTAGTCCAAAACTATACTCATAGAATCGCTACAAAATTGTACTATCTCCTTAAAGAATATCTCCTTAAAGAATAAGTTGACTATATTAGTTGGATTATCGATTTTATGACATGCTATAAAATACATTATCTTTGAAAACCTATCTATTAACCTTTGAGTCACATATTAATATTTTATGTATTTTGATGATGATAATTAAATAGAAATTGACTAATGATATGCTTGGATGATATTAAGTTTAAATAGATTTATATGAAGATCACATCAATAAGTATATGAAATTGAATGAAGAAATTCATCAACAAGTCCAAGATCCAAAACAAGTGAAGACTTAGCTATTAATAATTCATGTTAGAGCTAATTGTTAAATATTTATATCTTACTTAATAACAAACTAAAATAAACTCACATACTTTATATTACACGTATAAATAAGATTGATATTCATTTATTCGATTCAAGTTTCAGCAAGTTTGAAATTATCAAAACTAGTTTTTTAGCTGAACTGGTCAACTACTATTCATCCATGATGAATATTTGAGAATTTTACAGAAACCATTCGACAGAATGATATGGTCATTTGAATTGGTCAACCGCTTTAGGCGACAAGGGCATTCTAACAACTGTAAATGACTAGTTTCTTTTAGAAATATAGTTCTCTTTTAATTATATTGTTGGTTAATTGAGTTAATTGCAGTATTTGTTATTATTAGTGGAGCACACCTCATTAACTCACTTGGATGTTATTGTTGTCTTAATTCTAAAACAACACTATCAACAACTATAAATATAAAATCTTTACCTTTTTTTTGACCTAGATAAACCTAAAACAAAGATTATTGAAATATTTACCCAAAGTTGTTTAGGTATACAAATTATGTGGTTAGACCTTGACTCAGTGTTTCAACATGTAACGCATTTATCACATATATGATGTATTTTTTTTTAATCTTAGACCAATAAAAAAGTCTCACGCAATACATCCAAAGTCTTAGCTACACCAAAATGCTTTATTAAACCACCCTCATGTGTTTCACAAACAAGAAATTCATGCATATAACTTATAGGCACACACAATCTATTTTATTTTTTTAAGAAATATCCATCAATTCTATATAATATACCAAAAGTCAGGTTCTCTTAAGCATTTAAACAAGAGATACACAAGAAAAAAGTTCTTCCATGTATGATATACATTTAGAAAATTGCTATCATTCATATATAATTCATTTACATACTCAAATCCCAACATCATAGCATTCAAAATAGGTAAAAGAACATTCCTTCACAATAGTGGATCATCCATAATGCTTTTCTAAAGTTGCTTATATTTGATCATGTATGAGAAAGTTGTTGACTTTTAGGTCACATATTAATATTTTTATATATTTTGATGATAACAATTAAATGGAAAGTGGAATAATGATATGCTTGGTTTAAAATAAGTTTATACATATTTATATGAAGATTACATCAATAAACATAGAGAATTAAAAGAAAAAATCAATCAACAAGTCTAAGATGCAAAGTAAATGAAGACTTTATTTTTAAGTATTCATTTTAGTGCTAAATATAGACACTTCTATATCTTACTTGATAATACAATTAAAATGAACTCACATGCTTCACATTACATGTATTGTAAGATTGATACATGATTGATAAAATCTAGATTAACTAGTTTTAGTTTCACCATGTTTAAAACTATCAAAACTGATATTTTGTATGAATTGATCAACTGTTTGTTTCATTAGGGATGAACACCTGGGAATATGCAGGAACCAATCGATTGATTGTCCTAACCAATATGAACCAATCGACCATTTGATCTGTTAGAGAAATAATAATGACTATAAAATGGTTAATGTTTTTCTAGAAACATATATATAGCTTGTCTAACTATAGAATTACATAAAGAATAAAAAAAATATCATATACAAGTTACCTTATAAAAAAAACTTCAAAATCATTAATCTCTAATTATAATCATGTTTATGCATTAAAACCTTCATGACATTACATAAAAGTACACATTCTCATTCTCATAACACTTATATATTTTCCAATCCATTAAGTGTTATCTTGTGAGATATAAAGAGATTAAAACTTTCAATTGGATTATCTACTCTTTGATAAACTATTGTTATATTTCAAACAATTGTAATCCTTCAGGAGCTTAATTGAAAAACTTTTGGTCATTGGTAAGTTACATTATCTAGATGAAAAATCTTGAAGATGTTATTTTTTCAAGTGATGATAAAAGAGCTTGGTGAGGATTTATCAATGAAATTGTAATCATTATCTTGAATTAGTAAATAGTACAATACTGAAGACCAATTTAATGTTTAAGGTGTGAATGTAGGCTTGCCAAAACCGCGTTAAAAATCAAGTTTGTAATTTTTATCCCTATATATTCTTTACTTTATGCATTTTAATTACATTGTTGGTTAACTATGTTTAATTGAGTTAATTACAATATTTCTTATTATTATTGGAACATCTAATTGATATTATTACCGGAATCCTAGAACAACAATTGATATCAAAGCCTAGTTCTCATTTATATAAGTTTTTCTAGACTTTAAGTAGAATGAAAACCACTACATATAATGTACAAAATGAAGGATCATCCACCTGTAGGCCACCTTTCTTTAATGGTAATGACTATGCTTATTGGAAAATTAGGATGATTATATATTTTCAATCTATTAATTATGATTTATAGCTATCTATCAAAAATAAATGTCATAAGCATACTAAAATTGAAGATGGTATAACAATTCCTAAAGCTAGGGGATAAGTATAATAATGGTGATAAAAATCTACTTTATATGGATGCTAAAGCAATGATCACTTTGTATTGTGCATTGAGTTCAATCAAATATCATCTTGTAAAAATATTAGAAAAATATTTTAAAATAGACATGCTTGTACATCAATATAAGTTACTTAAAATACTTTCATATTAGTATGTTTACTAAAATGATAATTATAACTAATAGTTTGGATGCTTTTGATAAAACTTATACTAATGCCAATATCATAAGCAAAATTCTTAGGTTTTTACAAAAAACTTGGGAAACAAGATCACAACAATTTAAGAAACTAACAACCATACCAAACTTTAATTAGAAGAGCGTATCAGTTCATTAATAACTCATAAAATTACCATGAAAAAGCAACTATAAAAGAAACCAAATAAAAATTTGGCATTCAAAACTATACACTATATTGAAAGTGATAATGATGATTAAGAATTTGGTACCAAAACCTCATCTTGATTTGTATATGTATGAATCAAGGGAATATGAAGAGTGGTTATTGAATAGTGCTTTTTTAAGATACATGACCGAAAATGATTCATTTTTCTCAAGTATTACTGGGAAAGTCATATTTATAGACAACTCATAAAAAAAAAAGATCATTGGAGTTTGTAATATGAGAAAGTCACATTTTATTATGGTTCACAATATATATATATATATATAATTTCCAATAGAAACTCTCAAATCTTTATAAGATTTAAAAAATACAAATACATAGTAATTATCTAAAACACAATAAAATAACTAATATAGTTAAATAAGTACACATGATTAAGTTACATTTTTGAATACATAAACATCATGATAATTAATACTTAAGCACATGATCCATTACAACATAAAAGGGGTATTTAATACTATTTAAAAAAAAACTATAAAAAAAATGTCCTAAATACACATCTAATATCATGCTCAAGGTTGTGATGTACTTGTAAATAATTTATAATTATCAATTAACTCTGTCTTTGCATGTCAAGCAAGATTAAATTTCTTCTCAAATAATTTTAAAAAATTATCTTAAATATTAATCTTCAAGTTTGAACTTAAATGTCAAGGAACAGAGTAAACCATCTAGGCTAAATTTCTTGGAGTTCTAACCTTTAAATGTAAATAAATTGTTGGAATTTAATTGCACAAAAAAATAAAAACTTGAATTAAAATGGAAATAAAGATTTAGCAGCATCCTCCCTCTCTCTTACACTAAACATTTCTAATAAGAAAAATCCTCCAACATAAAAAGTATCGTAAGGCTCCAAGTCTTTTTTTTTTCTCTTTCTCAAAAAAAAAAAAAAGAGTCATGACCAAATTCCATTAACCCATAACTTGACACCTGTTGCATGTAATGGAACACCAAATGGTCGATGTCATATTTTTTTTCTTATTTAATTAATAATTCAAATTGACTAATTAAAACAAAAAACAAGACAATAACACTCTACCTCTCTCTCTCGCATGAACACCAATAGTGGCAACAGTGAAAGCAAATATACTTTGAATTTACACAAGCAAATCCACATTTGTGCAAGATAAATGATAACAAGTATTTGGTGCCCCCCCTTCCAAAATAGGAAACCTGACAAATTTGATAGCAAGTTTTTTGTAATAATTAATTTGTTCTCTTAGGTGAAGTAACAAAATAATCATTATCTACTCTTGAATAATAATAATAATAATAAATAAAATTCAAAAGAAATACAAACATTAAATATTATGCAAACTCTCATAAGTTCATTTTCTATGAGAATCCAACGATATACCATATATATATATGTCTTGTATTCCCAAGTATATATAATCGATGGTGAGTTCAAATTTCCTTGGAAAAATGATGTTCAAGGGTACAAATATTGCTTTTGCAACCTCGTTTAGTTAGTCCAGGGGAGCTGACGTTGGAGCTCCCACAGTCCCTGCAATTGGATCGGATCTGTTGTGTTATTTCGCTTACTACCGACTAGGATTATGTTAAATGTTGCATTCATTCCGTTCTCTCGACAAGCAAATTACTTTCGAAGTGTGTTTCGAGATCGCGTGTCAAGGATTAGAACTGAGAACCTCAATGGCAGGGCGAAGCAAGAAAAAAAAATTAAGGGGGGCCAAATTAAATAACGTTATAAGGGGGATTTTCTTCCTAAGACTTTGTTTCAAGGGAGAGGCTGCCCCCCCCCCCCCACCCCCCCTCCGTACATTTGATTTTAAAATGTTGAAAATTCAACTGGAGGAGCTTTTCAGCAAAAATAGTTGCCAAGTAAAGCAGCACTGTATTTGCCGGGGACAATATATGATTTCGAGTCTTCGACAATGAGATAAATAATTAAACTAAAGATGCCCACATGCAGATAAAGTCATAATTAATGATCTTGAAGGAAGCTTCTCACTCGTCCTCCTCTAGTCAAAGCAGATAATGAGAGCCTGTTCTAAGAAACGTTAAAAGTACAAACTTTTTGACAGCTAGGGAAAGGGAAGTGGGAGTTTCAGCAATTCTAAAATGTTATTAAAGCTGTGAGAACTCTATAAATCAAGTGAGCATACAAAAAGAAAAGGTAAAGCACTTAAAAATAGCATATAATTAAATAGGGAATGTCAAGTTTAACAACCTAAAGGGACTGTTGATGGTCTGTGCATGAATCTGCAGGAATAGCTGTGTATACCTGTAACACATGTCTATTTCTTAAATCCAAACCTAAGTATTCAAAAGATATGCTAAATAAGGTCTTAGAATTGGGAGTTGGTGAAGGTTTACAGCTAGAACAACAAAATTTCAACCATTTCTTTTGAAAAACAAAAAATCACTCGTAAATTGTTTCTCAACTGTGTTTTTCACTGTATGACCATTTTAGCAAAGTGGGGTCTCGGGTATGCTTACAAATTCTGCTATATTTTCAATTTGTAAGTACGAACCTCGAATTATGTGGCTTTTAATCTGCACAATGAGCATGCTATTGAGGGGAAAAGTAAAAAGGAAAATAAAAAACCGAATTGCAAGAGTTTAAGTCCCTAAAATGATGGGCATGTTTAATTATAGTATCTTCCTTGTCTTATCACTCCACCGTTTGATCAGTAGGACGTGCAAGTTGATCTTACATGGATCATGGGTTGAGCAACGCTGTTTCTCTCCTTTATGGAGAGATAGTGGATACAACAGCAAAGAAAAAGAGAGGGTTGCGTTTTGGTCAGGACCATCTGCACTGAAACACTTTCAAATAAGAGACATGGATTTGAAGACAAAAAACTATATCAATGGCATTCCTTCTGCCCCACTTCACAAATTCTGACAATATTTGTGACTGCAAGAAGCACAATCTGTGATTTTGATCATTGTCAATTTTGCAATTCGACTTCCTGTTGCTTTCACAACATTAGTTAGAGGAAAGAAAAAAATGGGAGACAAAAGTTTATTAAATTCTTATCCCCAAGTTGGTAGTGATAAGCATCCTTGAATGCATTTGAGTGCGGCCACCTACTTGGTCATCATCTCATACACGCCTGCTGGTTTACTTTTGTAGGATAACATATTACTCTCATTAATTTCTTTCTCCAATCTGCTCTTACATATCTGAAATTGGAAAAGTTTACAAACTAAGATTGGTGCAGAACAACTAAAACACAATGTCTGTAGATCGAGATTTCAAATATTGAACTGGTGGACTTGAAAAGAAAAGGTAGCTAGATTGACGTGCAGTAGATGTCCTATTCACAACCAATGTAATACCCCAGATAAGGGTTCCTCAAAATCCATTTAATAGATCGAGGTTGGAACTGAATCAAGAATCTCAATTCAATGACCATAGATTTTTGTTGGTCCGAGTCAAGTGGAGTTTTAGAAGGACACACAGATACATATGGTCAAGTCCTATTTATACTCAAACTTTTTGGAAAAGCCAGTGCGGCCGCTTTCTGTCCTGACCGCATGTTGCAGTAGAGCTGCTCATTGGGGTTATAGGAGTGCTGTAATCCTCTCGTCGTTCAGATTTAAACGAGGCTGGAGAATCAAGCTCAAGTGTCTGGTAGCTTTTGGATATCTTCTTGCTTGTAGCGGTACCTCCGATGCTTAACGTCAGCTCCACTTCACTATCTTCATCAGATCCATCTATGCTCATTTTCCCTTTTTGGGGTGCACAAGTGCTTGGCCCAGCTTGGTTCTCGTCCACGGCTCCAACTCCAGTTGATATATGCTCAGCAAGCCTTTCAAGATCGAATCCCCTTGTAAATCTCACCGTCTCATCTGAGCAGCTACCACTTCTTTCTCTTGAACTTGGATCATCCCTCGGGCTTTGAAAAAGGAAACTATAACCACAAGTTGTTTGTGCTGTTGAATTAGGCCGGTTAGCGAATTGAGAGTAGTTAATATAGGAACTAGTCATTGGAGTCCAGCACTTCCTGTTTTGTTTAATTTCATTCTTGCTCAACTCATCCATCAACATCTTTTGAACACTGTACAGCCTATGGAGTTCCCTTACCTGCAAGTTCCATTTTACAGTTAGTTAATATTCCTGTTGTCAGCTTTCAAGTTCCTTGCCATAGACAGTAATCAGTAATTTATATATGCTTGTGGGGCTAGCCAGTGGAAAGAAAAGGGAAATGCTTTTGTAATTAAGGTTATTTATATATTGCTCAGTGGGTTCTAGGTCTGAATTAGAGTGATGAATAGATAACACAACCCTGGCCTCAGTAGTTCTAGTTGGAAACTATTCCCTGGAAAGTAGTGATGTCAAAATGTCCAACTATGGGGAAAAAGTATTCTTCAAGTAAAAAGGTTTCAGCTAAGACATTGATCCCCACAAAACATGGACGTTAAACTAGACTTGAAACTCACCTGTTGTTTGAAGATATCATCATGCAACTGCATTGTCTTCTTGATGACGTCTATGTTGTGTTTCTCAGGCATCCTGTCCATAGAGCTGCAAAACTTGTCTGTCCCACCAACTTGAAGGTCCTTACTCAGACCCCTGGTCTGCAAATATTCCAGGTCATCCACACAACGTACACCAACACTACTGCTATTTTGTGAAGTTGCTAGAAGATTGATGGCATATTCAAGTTTGGTTCCCATCCCTGAAATTATATGATAATCAAACTTCAAAGTAATATAATTAGAGACAACAGAGAATCTTGCAACTCCGATTTCATCAAGAAAAAATAAAACAGCAAGAAAATTATAACAGAAAAAGAGATCAATCATGGAGATGGATCACATGTGATCTCCATCGATCATAAACTTTGCTCTTTTTTATTTTATTTTTTATTCTTATCTGTTTCCATTATTTACTCTATAAATAGATTTATAAAAGGCCACTACATAGGAGTGGAGACAAAGGGCCGTTGACCCGAAGTTTTTATGGGATATCTGGGAACAAAAGTGATCTAGAAAAGATTTTGTAAATTTTGATTCATATTAAATTTTGATAAAGTAAAATTCAAATGCAAGAAACCTTTAAACGGGATCTTCTTCAATCTTGTTCTAGATGCAAGCAATTATTACAAAGATGAAATTGCCTTGCTACATTTTTAATCATGCTACCTAATTTTGTCTTCGAATATGTAACAAAACAGTGCTTTGACAATGAAGAAGGACGTAAGGAGAAAATGGGATGTAGGCAATAGAAAGACTAAACATGGATTGCGGGTTTTTCTCTCTCTCTGGCGGGACAATCACTAGCCAAAACGGTGGTCTTCATCTTCAGGAAATTTGTTCTAGGAAAGTGTTCACACCCCTTTCTGTTTCTTCCAAAACCAACCCTTTCCAATAGCCACATGATGAAATCACACAACAGTTAAAAATCCTTCTTTTTGATACAGAAGATTATTTTAAAGCCATAAAGCAATCAACACATAGACAAAAATGAACAGCAAACTGGATAACTATGAGATGGTAGACTGAGAAGACTGAAAAACCAATTTTGCACTTTGTATTCTTAATTATGTGCAAGAGATTTATTAGCAATCATGAAAATCACAAATAACCAATACAGCTAGCAGACAAAAAAGCAAAAAGATCAGGAATGCTGTCCTTACAGGCCATCTCTCAGAACATGGAAGAAAAAAAGAAAAGAAAAAACTCAAGTTTCATGACCAACTCAGTACAAGAACAAGAAAACTACTCTATAATTATATATTCATCACCTGAAATATATAGTGACCAGATCGCTGTGCTTTCCTACAAGGCTCATTGAACATCTCTCTCCTTCATGCCACAAGGTAGTCTATTGTCGACAAAGAAAAGCTGAAAAACAAGCAAGCCCTTATACCACTCATGAGCTTCCATAACTCATTTTTTTCTTTTAACAATATGGACGGAGCAACCTATGGAGTGCAGCTGTGGTGCTGAATTCGGAGAGTTATTATGGCTAGTAAAAGAAATTAAGACTCCAATATTTGAATTAGCCTAGCTAGCTCTCCCTTGCTTAGAAGAAAAACAAAAGCTAACCTTAAGTTAAAATATGTTGGTATTCATGTTCATAATAATTCAAGCTTGACAGGCTGTGAATTAAGGAAGGAGGCAAGAAAAAAGCTGGGCTAACTTGCAATGTGTTTGAGAGTAATATTTTGATGAGAGAGAGAGAGTTAGGTTGTTGTGGTAGAGTTATGTATTAATAATGTAATGTGATAGAGTATATGATAAGGTTATTTATGGTATTGAATAATATTTGTTTGGTTTTGCAAACTGTAGCCAAGTCGGGTCCACAGAGTTACATGAATAATAAAATCATATGGGCACTCGTGACCGTAAGCCAGCGTAGGCCAGTGAACAAGATATTCCAGACAAAGTCTTTGCAAGAAATCAATATCATATCATACATATATATATATATATGGATTAATTGATCGCCTCTTTGGGACAACTACAATGTTAATGCTGATCTTCCTTTTATTATTATTATTTTTATTTTTGGTATAAAAATACCTTTTATTTTATTTTATTTTTTGGGAAATCCAATGATTCCTCATTTGATTATATTTTCTCTTCGCTGTGTACTTACTGCCTTGCCCAATCGATAAACACATACATAGCCTATATACGGATATACATATACATACCTCTACATGTTCCCACCAATACTGTAAAATGATTCAGCGGAGTAAAGAGCTCAGCTTTTTGTACGCTACGTGGATAGAAGAATTCGGAAGGAAATCGATTGTTTGAGGATGTTAATTATTAAATAAGGAGGTATTTATTTTTAGTGATAATTACATGTTATTTAAAACTAATTTCTCCACATTGATCTACTACCTTAAGAAAATAAATTTCTTTATCAAAATTCAAACTCAAGAAACAAATAAAAATAGTATAATTTATGATCATCTCACGCGTCTGTTAACAATTAATTAGATTTATTTAGCAGGTAAATAATTATATGTAGTATTGTGTATATTTAGAACGATTTATTTATTTTTGTTAAAAACAATGTGAAAATGATTTCGTGATCTGAATTAATTAATGCTATATATCAACATTGTATATATATGATTGAAGTTGAACAATAAAAATAGTATAATTTATCTATCGTTTGTATCTCTTGCATGCATGACTACTCTCTTTTCTTAATGATACAAGGAAAGTTTTTGACTTAATTCGGCCTCTCTATCTTAACTTGCATATTTGTCACATAATTATAAGTTGCCAGTAAGATTTTCCAGACGTCCTTGAAAATCCAGTAATATTTTATCATTACTAATTTGGCATTTTTCTATTACTTGTCCTAAGAAGATTCAAGAGACAAACATAAAAAACACTACAAAAAAAAAATTAATAAATACAAATGAATGATAAATCAATCAAAATATTTTATCAATAAATTGTGGTGAGGTTTTTCAATTGAATATGCTCCCGTAATAGCCACTGTTAGCATTGTTACAAATATTTTATTGGTATATATCAAGAAAATTAGAATGAAAAAAATAAAAGAAGTCAAAAAATTTGATGAGAAGTGTCATTTTTACACACATAATTAATGATGTATTTAAATTTGTTGATTAAATATGTTGGTAAATATATCTGTAATATTTAATGTTGAGGAGTTAAATAATATTTTGAGAATCAACACTACTAAAAAAAAGAGTTATTAGCATCTGAATTTAACAATATATAATTCCGTTACTAAATTCAGTAACAGATTTGCAATGGATTATACATATTTTTTTTTTAATATTAGTAATAGGCTTTAGCAAAGGAAAATTTGATTCTAAGGGCAATATAAATTTTGCAACGGATTATCTGTTACTAATTGAAAAAATAATTATTTAAATATGAATATAAAACCAAAATTATATAAACCATTGATTGCTTTTGATATGATGAAATCTCAACCATTTAATTTTACAGCAATTGATAATTCTATAACTGATCACTTTGATTAGTACTTAAAAGTATATTTTTATCATAGTTTTATATCATCATTGTGCACTTGAAGTATTAAGAAATCTTTAACTAAAATATATTTTATAATAACAAGTCTAATACCATAAGATACCTTTAATTTATGGTAAATTTTCATTCTAAATACAGACTTATTATATAAATGAAAGGAATGATTGATGAGTTGAAGTATTGAAATTGAAAGGACAAAAAAAGGCCCAAATTTAGAAAAGAGATGCTCGTGCAGTCCAAACTGAAATACTGTTCGATAATTGAGTCATATCTGGAGTTGTAAATTTCATATTTACATCTTTTTTATATGGATGGAAAGCTAAGACATAGTCCTAAAACTTTTATGTGGAAGGAAAGACTTAATTCTACTATTTGGAAGTCCAATTCTTAACAAAAACGTAGAAGTCTGAATCTGTCCTACGGCCTAGACAATATTTAGTGTTTAGCCCATATCTTGAGTTTTAGAAGTCCAAATGATCTCAATTTTTTTTCTTAAAAAGCGAAGACAATTTTCTATAACTTTCATGTGTAAGGTTGGTGATTAGTACATAAAAGTGTATTTTTATCATGGTTTTATATCATTATTTTGCACTTGAACTATCAATAACTCCTTAACTAAAGCATGTTTTATAATAATATATATAATAATATAAGATACTTTTAATTTGTAGTAAATGTTCATTTTAAATGCAGGCCTATCACATAAATGAAAGGATTGATTGATGACTTTAAGAATAAGGTCCGAATCTGTCCTCCAACCCGAGCATTGTTCAGTATTTTGGCCATATCTGGAGTTCTAGAAGTCCAAATGACCTGAATGTTTTACACAAGAAAGCTGAGACAATTGCCTACAACTTTCATGTTTTTGAGTGGCTCCAATTTTGACGTTATCAATGACGTTTTGGGCAGATAAGAGAAGATAAGGATTGTCACCAAGTCAAGAGTTGGCCACCCACTCATCAATTAGTCATCAAATCAATAGTTCCCACTTTTGGCCTATAAAAGGAGGCATTTGCCATGCATTTAGGCATCTTGGTTTCCAGATCAAGATCATGCTCTTCCTTTCTCTCTTTGTATTTTTTGTAATGTTTATGCTTTGCTTTCATTAATATCAAGTTTATGCCTTTCATTTCCTTTCCTTTACTTAGTTAACTCTTATCTTATTTATGTTCTTATTTTGTTTATTTATTTTTCTTTCTTTCATTATGTCTAGCTAAGTTTATTATGTCAAGGTGAAAAGGTTACACTAATGGTGTAAGAATAAGTATAGTGTAAACTTAATATGGACTTTAATGTTTGATACTAACATGTTTTGTATTTGTTATCTTGTTCACTCTTTAATACTTTGCTTGTTAAATGACTAATCTTGATTTATGTTGTATAATACTTGGTACAACAAATACTTGGCACTCTCATAGCCCATACTGTATGGTATAACCGACACCTGAGCTATGAAAGGAACTTGATTTGTTGTTAACATAAGTTATAATCATGAATGCTTGACGAGATTTACAAGTATTAGCATTAATTGAATAAGATGACTAATGTAATCATGTTAACAATATATAATCTGATTGGAACCTCCTTTGTGTGTGGTTTCCAATTCAATAATAAGAGTTTATACTATACTTGTTTGATATACCATTAGTGAAACCTCTAACCTTGACATTTGTTATTATCATTGTTTAATCGTTACATTAATATTCCATCTCAAAGTTCTCATCTTCTTCTTCTTCTTCTATTTCTTTATTATTATTATTATTAGTACTACTACTACTACTACTACTACTACTTCTCCTTCTTTTTCTTTATTACTACTACTACTACTACTACTACTACTACTACTATTATTATCATTATTATTGTTGTTGTTGTTGTTGTTGTTGTTGTTGTTGTTGTTGTTATTGTTACTGTTGTTGTATTATTGTTATTTATAATTTGTACAATTAACCTCCCTGTGGTTCGACCCCGGTCTTGCTGGGTTATTTATTACTTCGACACTCCTACACTTTGGAGAAGACATCTATCTTTTCGTCGTGTCAAGTTTTTGGCGCCGTTGCCGGGGAGGTAAGTTCTTGTATAAATTATAGTAGTTATTTTATTTTCTTTTTTCACTTTTCTTGTATATAACTTTGTTTCTTTTCTCTTGTTTCTTCTTCTTTTGTTTTCTTCTTCCTTTTATTCTATTCCTACACGTGCATGAGAGTGTGGTCACGTACATCAAGTGGTAGACTTTGTAGGGTATCCTTATCATTTTCAGAAACTATAGCTGAAGAAGATAATCAATCACTTCACAATGAGAATAATGAGAATAACCGTGCTAGAACACTTAGAGACCACATGAATCCCACAAGAACAAGTGCACTATCATGCATAGTTTTTTCTCCCGATGCATCTCATTTTAATTTTAAGCCAGGTATTATTCAACTTTTACCTTCTTTTCATGGCTTAGAATTGGAAAATCCATACTTGCATTTAAGGGAATTTGAGGAGGTTTGCAACACATATAATAATTTAAATTGTAGCATGAACACCATCAGATTAAAGGTTTTTTCCTTTTTCATTAAAAGCTAAAGCTAAAACATGGCTATAAAATTTAAGACCAGGATCCATTCGTGCTTGGGATGAAATGCAACAACAGTTTTTAAAGAAGTTTTTTTCATCTCACAGAACAAACTCTTTCAAAAGACAAATCACCACTTTCACTCAAAAACCAGGAGAAACATTTTACCAATGTTGGGATAGGTATCGAGACTTGCTTAGTACTTGCCCTTATCATGGTTTTGAAATATGGAGATTGGTTTCACATTTTTATGAAGGGTTAACACCTAGAGATAGGCAAATGGTTGAATTGATGTGCAATGGAACTTTTGAAGATAAAGACCCTGATGAAGCAATGGAGTACTTAGACTTGTTAGCTGAAAATGCTCAAAATTGGGACACTACGGGTACTTATGAGGCACCAAGTAAAACTCAACCTCATACATCTAGTGGAGGTATGCACAACCTTAGGGAAGATCATGACCTCCAAGCCAAGTTTGCATCTTTAGCTAGAAAAGTCAAGGCACTAGAATTGAAAAAGAGTGGTCAATTTAAATCTATTGAAAACATTGCATGTCAAATATGTGAAACAAATGAACACTCAACTAGTAATTGTCCAACCTTGCCTTCTTTTAAGGAATGTCTCCATGAACAAGCTCATGCTTTAAACAGTTTCCAAAGGCCCAATCATAACCCATATTTGCAAATATACAATCTTGGTTAGAGAAATCACCAAAATTTCAGTTGGAAGAGTGACAATGCACAAACTTCACAACCACAGTTTCAAGCACACCATAATTTCCAAAATTATCATGGATATGAACCTCCTTATGCTCCACCTCCTACAAGAAATTTTGAGGAAACTTTGTATGCATTCATTGAAAAGCAAGAGAAAATCAACACTCAACTTGCTTAAAGCATAACAGATTTTAAAGATACTCTTGCAAAATTCACATCTGCTCTCAATTTTCAAGAGAAAGGTAAGTTTCCATCTCAACCACAGCAAAATCCCAAGAGGCAATACAATGCAAATGCAAGTAGTTTTGGAAGTCAACATATGGATCAAGTCAAATCAATCATCACTCTTCGCAGTGGTAAGGTTATTAAAAAACCCACTCTTGAACCTTGTGAGAAAGATGATGAGTCAATCTCTAAGGGTAAGGAAGGGGTTGAATCTGAATATTGCAAAGAAAAGATTGATTCCCTGCCAGCACTTCCATTCTTCATGCCATGACCAATTAGGAAGAAATCGATGATGAAAAAGGCACCGAAAATGTTGATGCGGATCTTTTATCAAAAGTGACAACAGATTCGACACCCGACATCACACCAATCGATGATTACTTTCCTGATGAATCTCTACTTTCTCTTAGTTCAATGCCTTGGTTTGCTAAAAATATCTATTTTCTTGCTTCAAGATTTTCGCCAGCTCACTAGAGTACTGAAGACAAAAGAAAATTTTTGAGCAACGTGCAAATTTTTTATTAGGATGACCCTTACTTATTCAATTATTATCCTGATCAAATATTTCAAAAATGCATTCTTGACAATGAGGTAAGTAATTTCAATAAATTTTGTCACTCTAAGGCACGTGGGGATCATTTCTCGTCAAAAAAGAGGATTGTAAAAATCTTACAAAACAAATTTTATTGGCCCACCATATTCAAGGAATCACATGCATTCCACAAAACCTGTGAAAATTATCAAAAGGTGGGATTTATTTCAAAACACAGAGAGTCTTTACATAATCTTCTATTGACTCTTAAGTCTCATCATAGTCGAGATAAGCATCGTGCAATTCATGATTTATGACCAATATTCCATAAGGAACATGCTCGACATAGTCTTGGGAATCTGACTAAAAAAGACCATGTTTGCCGATTTTTAAGAAAACTGGATGGGAAGCCTATCCCCAACCCATAGAGGGTGTTTAAGCCGTTCTTGGACGTAAAACCAAGGGAAGATGTGAGCCACAATCACAACTGCGATTTGAATTTTTGTTTGTAAAAACTTGTGTCTTTTGGTTTTATTAATAGCATAATATTTGTGTTTTGTTGTTTCTTATATTTGTTTAAGTGTGTTTCAGGTTTGTTATTGTTCGTTATTTCAGGTGATATCTTCTATACTCTATCTTTCTACCTTAGAACATTGAGGACAATTTCTCGTTTTGGTTAGGGGGAGAGGGTAGTAGTTGATAAAAAAAAAATTGTTTTTCATTTCATTAAGCATGTGCATAATTGTTGTTACTAGGGTGGCAGAGTAAAGGAGCTCTTTTGTTAAAGTGACTCTTGAGACGCATCTTAGTAACCATTCTTAACAAGGTCTATTATAATACTTCTTGAAATATTCAGGTTTACAAACTCTCGCTTTGTTATCACTTAATTCTACTCATATACTTATTTAACATGTATTCTTAAACCTTAATTTACACACACACACACATACACTTTAACATATGATTGTGGGTTGCATATTGGATTATTACATTATTTATGTTCTTTTGTTAAAGGTAACAACTAAGGGAAAGGGATTGTATATAATTAAAAAAAATAAAAAAAGAAAAAAAGAAAAAAAATGATAACAATAAAAATATAGATAAGTTTGGTTTCGTAGCCTCCCTAACCTAAGCAATTAAGCCCGAAGGGCTGTTTTATCACCTAATACCCTAAAGTCAACTGACTTGGGAGCTATTGGCCCAACGCTTGTTACATGGGTTGAGGAGAAAAGCTTAAGGGAATCAAACATTGCTTGAGGAGAAAAGCTTAAGGAAATCAAACATTGCACTATCTACATATTAGTATCTGCGACCCAAGTTACTAAGCTCGTAAGGGTGTCTTAACACCTAATGCCCTAAGACCAACTGGTCTGGGAGTTATTAGTTGAAAGCTCGTTACATGGGTTAAAGATGCATGGTGTTTTTAAATTATATGTATATATATTAAAAAAAAACAAAAAAAAGATAAAAATAATAATCCCAACCCAAGGAAGTTAACCTTAAACATTAGAATTTTTTTTTTCTTCCACGAAAAGCCCCATAATTATGTGTTGATACATTGAGCACAAAAGACAGGTTTATGAATATCTTGTTAAGAGGTATTGAGAAGGTATGTAAATTTAACGAGAGTTTGTTTATCTGGATAGATTAATGGAAGTTAAATGATGAATACCTCGCTTTGTGGAATTTGCAAATTGTTTTTCTATTTTAACGCTTTGATTACTAGGGACTAGTAATAAGTTGGTTGGGGGGTGTGATTAGTACTTAAAAGTGCATTTTTATCAAGGTTTTATATCATCATTTTGCACTTGAAGTATCAATAACTCCTTAACTAAAGCATGGTTGATAATAATATATCTAATAATATAATATACCTTTAATTTGTGGTAAATGTTCATTTTAAATGTAGGCCTATCACATAAATGAAAGGATTGATTGATGACTTTAAGAACTTAAATTGCAAGGGCAAAGAGATGACCAAAATTAGAAAAGAGATGTCGGTGCAATCCAAACCGGAACACTATTCGGTAATTGGGTCATATCTGGAGCTATAGATCTCAGATTTAGGTCTACTTTATATGGATAGAAAGGTAAGACATAGGCCTACAACTTTCATATGGAGCCCAAGATCTAAAAAGGCCATTTTCAAGTCCAAATTATTGCAACAACAAAGAAGCCCGAATTTGTCCTCCAGCCCGAGCACTGTTCAGTATTTTGGCCATATCTAGAGTTGTAGAAGTCCAAATGAGCTGAATTGTTTACACAAGAAAGCTGAGACAATTGCCTACAACTTTCATGTTTTCAAGTGGCTCCAATTTGGACGTTATCAATGATGTTTTGGGCAGACAAGAGAAGATAAGGATTGTCACCAAGTCAAGAGTTGGCTACCCACTCATCAATTAGTCATCAAATCAATAGTTCCCAATTTTGGCCTATAAAAGGAGGCATTTGCCATGGATTTAGGCATCTTGGTTTTCAGATCAAGATCATGTTGTTCCTTTCTCTCTTTGTATTTTTTGTATTACTTATGCTTTGCTTTCATTAATATCAAGTTTATGTCTTTCATTTCCTTTCATTTTCTTAGTTAACTTTTATCTAATTTATGTTTTTATTTTGTTTATTTATTTTTCTTTCTTTCATTATGTCTAGCTAAATTTATTATGTCAAGGTGAAAAGGCTACACTAATGGTATAAGAATAAGTATAATGTAAACTTAATATGAACTAAGAATAAGTATAGTGTAAATGGTGTAAGAATAAGTATAGTGTAAACTTAATATGGACTTTAATGTTTGATACTAACATGTTTTGTATTTGTTATCTTGTTCACTCTTTAATACTTTGCTTATTAAATGACTAATCTTGATTGATGTTGTATAACACTTGGTACAACAAATACTTGGCACTCTCATAGCCCATACTGTATGGTATAACCGACACCTGAGCTATGAAAGGAACTTGATTTGTTGTTAACATAAGTTATAATCATGAATGCTTGACGAGATTTACAAGTATTAGCATTAATCGAATAAGATGACTAATATAATCATGTTAACAATCTATAATCAGATTGGAACCTCCTTTGTGTGTGGTTTCCAATTGACTAATAAAAGTTTATACTATACTTGTTTGACATACCATTAGTGGATCCTCTAACCTTGACATTTATTGTTATCGTTGTTAAATCTTTACGTTAATATTTCATCTCAAAGTTCTTATCTTCATCTTCATCTTCTTCTTTTTCTTTATTATTATTATTATTATTATTATTATTATTAATATTACAACTATTATTATTATTATTATTATTATTATTACTATTATTATTGCTGTTATTACTATTATTATTGTTGTTATTGTTATTGTTGTTGTATTATTGTTATTTATAATTTGTACAATTAACCTCCCTGTGGTTCGACCCCGGTCTTGCCGGGTTATTTATTACTTCGACACTCCTACACTTGGGAGAAGACATCAATCTTTTCGTCGTGTCAATTTGTGCAATTCTTTGAATCTCTCTTCCAATTCTCATTTGAAAATGGACACTAATCTTGAAAAATTGAAAAAGTATTTTCCTGCTTTGCCTCAGAATGCGATTACAAAAATTTACCGTGCTAGATGTGCGAGATTGAGATTGTTAATGAATCATGGAATTCTTGAAGATATCCGTTAGTTGATTGAAGCAAAGGTCCGATTATCAGGTGAGTCCTCTAACTCCTTCATTTCACATATGCCTGGAACAGGTAAAAGCACTTTTGCAAAGAAACGTCGTGTAAAACGACTTGAAGTCTGTCATCGATGTGCTAGATGGACTTGTAATACATAATGTCATTCTTTAGGAATGGTATCTATAAACCGTGAAGATAAAATACAATTCATTAAGGATGGCCTGAGTAAGGAGTCTTTAGATAATCTTCTATAGACTCTTGAGACGCATCCTAGTAGAGATGTGCATCGTGCAATTCATGATTTATGGCCACTATTTCATAAAGAACATGATCGACTTAGTCTTGGGAATCTAACTAAAAAAGACCTTGTTTGCTAGTTTTTAAGAAAACTGGATGGGAAGCCTATCCCCGACCCATAGAGGGCGTTTAAGTCGTTCTTGGACGTAAAACCAAGGGAAGATGTGAGCCACAATCACAACTACCTGTACATACACATGCTTTTTCAAAAGTAAATAAATAAATAAATAAAGAGAGAGAGAGTGTGAGACTCCAGCTGGGCTACATATAGGTGTTATGATTGCCTTTCTAATTTCTCATCTATAAAACCCTCTCTTCCTTCCTTTCATTTCTACTCAACCCATACATTCAACAAATACAGAAGTGTGTAGAAATGGAAAGTTTCTTAAGTCATCATATAAGAAATATTTGTTTTTTCGGTGGATCTAGTCCTAGGAAAGAAAAGAAGTTTTTAGAATCAGCAAATCATCTTGGTCAAGTGCTAGTTGAGAGAAAGATTCATTTAGTGTATGGGGGAGGCAGTCTTGGGTTAATGGGAGGTGTGTCAATAGCTGTATTTTTAGGAGGTAGTTAAGTTCTGGGGGTCGTCCCCGAAGCTTTAGCACAAGGGGATATCATTGGAGAAACAATTGGAGATGAACTTCAAGTCTCCACAATTTCGGCTCGAATGAATACAATGTTTAACCACGTTGATGCCTTCATTGCTTTACCAGGTGGTCTAGGTACATTGGAAGAGATCTTTCATATTTCATCTTGGGCTCAACTGCACATTCACCATAAACCCATAGGTTTGTTAAATGTTAATGGTTATTATGATAAGTTGTTGTCTTTTGTTGATCATGCTATGGAACAAGAATTTCTAACATCTTCTGCATGACAAATCATAATCTCTACTGCTACTACTGAACAATTGATTGACCAACTACAATCTTTCATTCCTGTAATTGATCCTTCCATGAGTCGCATAAATTGGTAAACTAAGGAAAGCTGTAAAAAGCTTAGATTCGATTTGAGCCTTCATTTGTGAATCCTTGTGTGTTTTGGTTTTATTATTGTGTTTTATTGTTGCTTATATTTGTTTCAGTGTGTTTCAGGTTTGTCAGTGTTCGTTATTTCAGGTGATATCTTCTATACTCTACCTTTCTACCTTAGAACATTGAGGACAATGTCTCGTTTTGGTTGGGGGGAGAGGGTAGTAGTTGATAAAAAAAAATGTTTTCCATTTCATAAAGCATGTGCATAATTGTTGTTACTAAGATGGCAGAGTAAACGAGCTCTTTTGTTAAAGTGACTCTTGAGACGTATCTTAGTAATACTTCTTGAAATATTCAGATTTACAAACTCTCGCATTATTATCACTTAATTCTGCTCATATACTTATTTAACATGTATTCTTAAACCTTAATTTACACACAGACACACACTTTAACATATGATTGTGGGTTGCATATTGGATTATTACATTATTTATGTTCTTTTGTTAAACGTAGCAACTAAGGAAAAGGGATTGTATATAATTAAAAAAAAAAAAGAAAAAAAAGAAAAAAAATGATAATAATAAAAATATAGATAAGTTTGGTTTCGTAGCCTCCCTAACCTAAGCAATTAAGCCCGAAGGGGTTTTTTAACACCTAATACCCTAAAGTCAACTGACTTGGGAGCTATTGGTCCAATGCTTGTTACATGGGTTGAGGAGAAAAGCTTAAGGGAATCAAACATTGCACTATCTACATATCAGTATCTGCGACCCGAGTTACTAAGCTCGTAGGGGTGTCTTAACACCTAATGCCCTAAGACCAACTAGTCTGGGAGTCATTAGCTGAAAGCTCGTTACATGGGTTAAAGATGCATGGTGTTTTTAAATTATATGTATATATATTTAAAAAAAAAGAAAAAAAAAGACAAAAATAATAATCCCAACCCAAGGAAGTTAACCTTAAACATTAGAAATTTTTTTTTTGTTTTCTTCCAAGAAAAGCCCCATAATTATGTGTTGATACATTGAGCACAAAACAAAGGTTTATAAATATCTTGTTAAGAGGTATTGAGTAGGTATGTAAATTTAACGAGAGTTTGTTTATCTAGATAGATTAATGGAAGTTAAATGATGAATACCTTGCTTTGTGGAATTTACAAATTGTTTTTCTATTTTAATGCTTTGATTACTAGGGACTAGTAATAAGCTAGTTGGGGGGGTGTGATTAGTGCTTAAAAGTGCATTTTTATCATGGTTTTATATCATCAGTTTGCACTTGAAGTATCAATAACTCCTTAACTAAATCATGTTTTATAATAATATATCTAATAATATAAGATACCTTTAATTTGTGGTAAATGTTCATTTTAAATGCAGGCCTATCACATAGATAAAAGGATTGATTGATGACTTTAAGAACTTAAATTGCAAGGGCAAAGAGATGACCAAAATTAGAAAAGAGATGTCGGTGCAATCCAAATCGGAACACTATTCGGTAATTGGGTCATATCTAGAGCTATAGATCTCAGATTTAGGTCTACTTTATATGGATGGAAAGGTAAGACATAGGCCTATAACTTTCATATGGAGCCCAAGATCTAAAAAGGCCATTTTCAAGTCTAAATTATAGCAACAACAAAGAAGCCCGAATCTGTCCTCCAGCCCGAGCACTGTTTAGTATTTTGGCCATATCTGGAGTTCTAGAAGTTGATAAATTCATTTATCCTGTGGATTTTATTGTCTTGGACACATAACTTGTTGAAGGATGTAATTCATTTTTTGTTATTTTAGGACGTCCATTTCTTACAACTTCTAATGCATTGATTAATTATAGGAATGGACTGATGAAGCTATCAGTTGGAAACATGACATTGGAGATGAATATTTTCAATATTTGCAAGCAACCTCGAGATGATAATGATTTACAAGAAGTAGATCATATTGACGAATTAGTTTATGATCAACTTGAATCTACTTTAAGTAAAAATGAGTTGGATGAATCTGAAGATTTGCAAATGATTTATTCTGAAGAAGAAATCACGGATAAAAAATGCACCGAAAATGTTGATGCGGATCTTTTTTCAAAAGTGACAAAAAATTTGACATCTCACATCACACCAATCGATGATTACTTTCCTAACTAATCCTTACTTTCTCTTAGTCCAATGCCTTGGTATGATAAAAATATTAATTTGCTTGCTTTAGGAGATTTGCCAGCTGATTGGAGTACCCAAGATAAAGAAAAGTTTTTGAACGAAGTGAAGAACTTTTATTGTGATGACCCTAACTTATTCAAATATTGTCCTGATCAAATATTTCAAAGATTCATTCCCGACAATGAGGTAAGTAGTGTCACTAAACTTTGTCATTCTGAAGCATGTGGCAGTTATTTCTCATAAAAAAAGACAACTATAAAAATCTTTCAAAATGGATTTTATTGGCCCACCATGTTCAAGGACACACATGCATTTTGCAAAACTTGTGAAAATTGTCAAAAAGTTGATACTGGTCAAAAAGTTTTGTTTTATAATTCTCAACTCTATTCATTCCCTAGAGAGCTAAGATCAAGATGGAACAATCCTTATAGGGCCTGTGATATTGAGAATTCAATGAATGACAATGTTTTTAAGGAAAATGGACATCGTATGAAAGCTTACTTTGATAATTTTCCTAGTGAAAATGAATCAACTAGTTTAAATGATCTTGTAGATAAAGGTTGATTATTTTGTTTTTCTTACATTTTTTTTGTGTTTCTTTTTGAGTGATTTTTTGGTAGTTTCTCTCACCCCAATCAAATGGAGGACAACAGCACTCCGTGACTTAAGTCGGTTCTTTCAGTTTCCCACAATAACTGATATCTGTGTATATATTTGTGGAATTCTTTGAATCTCTCTTCCAATTCTCATTTGAAAATGGACACTAATCTTGAAAAATTGAAAACGTATTTTCCCGCTTTGCCTCAGAATGCGATTACAAAAATTTACCATGCTAGATGTGCAAGATTGAGATTGTTAATGAATCATGGAATTCTTGAAGATATTCGTTAGTTGATTGAAGCAAAGGTCTGATTATCAGGTGAGTCCTCTAACTCCTTCATTTCACATATGCCTGGAACAGGTAAAAACACTTTTGCAAAGAAACGTCGTGCAAAACGACTAGAAGTCTGTCATCGATGTGCTAGATGGACTTGTAATACACAATCTCGTTCTTTAGGAATGGTATCTATAAACCATGAAGATAAAATACAATTCATTAAGGATGGCCTAAGTAAGGAGTCTTTAGATAATCTTCTATGGATTCTTGAGATGCATCCTAGTGGAGATGTGCATCGTGCAATTCATAATTTATGGCCACTATTTCATAAAGAACATGATCGACTTAGTCTTGGGAATCTGACTAAAAAAGACCCTATTTGCCAGTTTTTAAGAAAACTGGATGGGAAGCCTATCCCCGACCTATAGAGGGCGTTTAAGTCATTCTTGGACGTAAAACCAAGGGAAGATGTGAGCCACAATCACAACTACCTGTACATACACATGCTTTTTCAAAAGTAAATAAATAAATAAATAAAGAGAGAGAGAGTGTGAGACTCCAGCTGGGCTACATATAGGTGTTATGATTGCCTTTCTAATTTCTCATCTATAAAACCCTCTCTTCCTTCCTTTCATTTCTACTCAACCCATACATTCAACAAATACAGAAGTGTGTAGAAATGGCAAGTTCCTCAAGTCATCAAATAAGAAATATTTGTGTTTTCGGTGGATCTAGTCCTGGGAAAGAAAAGGAGTTTTTAGAATCAGCAAATCATCTTGGTCAGGTGCTAGCTGAGAGAAAGATTCATTTAGTGTATGGGGGAGGCAGTCTTGGGTTAATGGGAGGTGTGTCAATAGCTGCATTTTTAGGAGGTAGTCAAGTTTTGGGGGTCGTCCCTGAAGCTTTGGCACAAGGGGACATCATTGGAAAAACAATTGGAGAGGAACTTCAGGTCTCCACAATGTCGGCTCGAATGAATGCAATGTTTAACCATGCTGATGCTTTCATTGCTTTACCAGGTGGTCTAGGCACATTGGAAGAGATCTTTCATATTTCCTCTTGGGCTCAATTGCACATTCACCATAAACCCATAGGTTTGTTAAATGTTAATGGTTATTATGATAAGTTGTTGTCTTTTCTTGATCATGCTGTGGAACAGGAATTTCTAACATCTTCTGCACGACAAATCATAATCTCTGCTACTACTGCTGAACAATTGATTGACCAACTACAATCTTTCATTCCTGTGATTGATCCTTCCATGAGTCGCATAAATTGGTCATCTAAGGAAAGCCGTAAAAAGCTTAGATTGGATTTGAGCCTTCATTTGTGAATTTTTGTGTCTTTTGGTTTTATTATTATGTTTTGTTATTTCTTATTTTTGTTTCAGTGTGTTTCAGGTTTTGTCAGTGTTCGTTATTTCAGGTGATATCTTTTATACTCTATCTTTCTACCTTAGAACATTGAGGACAATGTCTCGTTTTGGTTGGGGGGAGAGGGTAGTAGTTGATAAAAAAAAAAATTGTTTTTCATTTCATAAAGCATGTGCATAATTGTTGTTACTAGGATGGCAGAGTAAAGGAGTTCTTTTGTTAAAGTGACTCTTGAGACGCATCTTAGTAACCATTCTTAACAAGGTCTATTATAATACTTCCTGAAATATTCAGGTTTACAAACTCTCGTATTGTTACCACTTAATTCTGCTCATATACTTATTTAACATGTATTCTTAAACCTTAATTTACACACACACACTTTAACATATGATTGTGGGTTGCATATTGGATTATTACATTATTTATGTTCTTTTGTTAAAGGTAACAACTAAGGGAAAGGGATTGTATATAATTAAAAAGAAAAAAAAAAAAAAAAAAAAAAAAAAAAAAAAAAAAAAAAAAAAAAAAAAAAAAAAAAAAGAAAAAAAAAATGATGATAATAAAAATGTAGATAAGTTTGGTTTCGTAGCCTCCCTAACCTAAGCAATTAAGCCCGAAGGGGTGTTTTAACACCTAATACCCTAAAGTCAACTGACTTGGGAGCTATTGGCCCAACGCTTGTTACATGGGTTGAGGAGAAAAGCTTAAAGGAATCAAACATTGCACTATCTACATATCAGTATCTGCGACCCGAGTTACTAAGCTCGTAGGGGTGTCTTAACACCTAATGCCCTAATACCAACTGGTCTGGGAGTCATTAGCTGAAAGCTCATTACATGGGTTAAAGATGCATGATATTTTTAAATTATATGTATATACATTAAAAAAAAAAGACAAAAATAATAATCCCAACCCAAGGAAGTCCATTTTCATTAAAAGATAAAACTAAAACATGGCTATAAAATTTGAGACCATGATCCATTCATGCTTGGGATGAAATGCTATAATAGTTTTTAAAGAAGTTTTTCCCATCTTAGAGAACAAACTCTTTTAAAAGATAAATCACCACATTCACTCAAAAACAAGGAGAAACATTTTACCAATATTGAGATAGGTATTGAGACTTGCTTAATACTTGCCCCCATCATGGTTTTGAAACATGGAGATTGGTTTCATATTTTTATGAAGGGTATTAACCTAGAGATAGGCAAATGGTTGAATTGATGTGCAATGGAACTTTTGAGACCCTGATGAAGTAATGTAGTACTTACATTTGTTAGCTGAAAATGCTCAAAATTAGGACACCGCAGGTACTTATAAGACATCGAGTGAAACTCAACCTCATACATGTAGTGTAGGTATGTAGAACTATGGAAAAGATCATGACTTCCAAGTCAAGTTTGCATCTTTAGCTAGAAAAGTCAAGGCATTAGAATTGAAAAAGAGTGGTTAATTAAAATCTACTGAAAACATTGTGTGTCAAATATGTGAAACAAATGAACATTCAACCAATGACTGTCCAACGTTGCCTTGTTTTAAGGAATGTCTCCATGAATAAACCCATGCTTTAAACATTTTTCAAAGGCCCAACCACAACACATACTAACAAACATAGAACTCTGGTTGGAGAAATCACCTAAAGTTTAGTTGGAATAGTGATAATAACAATGCACAAACTTCACAACCATCATTTCAAGCACATCATAATTTTTAAAATTCTCATGGATATGCATCTTCTTATGCTCCACTTCCTAGAAGAAATCTTGAGGAAACATTACATGCATTTATTGAAAAGCAAGAGACAATCAATACTCAACTTGCTCAATGCATGATAGATTTTAAAGATACTCTTGCAAAATTGACATCTGCTCTTAGTTTCCAAGAGAAAGGTAAGTTTCCATCTCAACCACAATAAAATTTCAAGGGGCAATACAATGCAAATGTAAGTAGTTCCGGAAGCAACACATAGATCAAGTCAAATCAGTCACTACTCTTCGTAGTGGTAAGGTTATTGAAAAACCCACTCTTGAACCTTGTGAGAAAGATGATAAGTTAATCTTTGAGGTTAAGGAAGGGGTTGAATATGAAAATTGCAAAGAAAAGACTGATTCCCCACCAACATTACCATTTTCTCATGCCATAACCAAACAAAGAAAAGTCAATCACAACTCTAAAATCTTTGAAACTTTCAAATAGGTAAGGATCAATATACCTTTGCTAGATGTTATTAAACAAGTTTCTTCCTTTGCTAAATTTTTAAAAGATCTATGCACTGTGAAGAGGGAACTAAATGTGAAAAAGAAGGCTTTTCAGCCGAACAAGTAAATGCCATTATTTAGAACACTAATGCTTTGAAATATAAAGACCCTGATTGTCCTACAATTTCTTACTTTATTAGAGAATATAAAATTAAGAGAACCTTACTTGATCTTGAAGTTAGCGTGAATTTACTTCCATATTCAGTTTTTCAGAGTCTCAATCTAGGTGAGTTAAAATCAACTTTTGTAACTCTCTTACTTGCCAATAGATTTGTAAAAACGTCTAGAGGAATAGTTGAAGATGTGTTAGTACAAATTGATAAATTCATTTATCATGTGGATTTTATTGTCTTGGACACACAACTTGTTAAAGCATGTAATTTATTTTTTGTTATTTTAGGACATCCGTTTATTGCAACTTCTAATGCATTGATTAATTATAGGAATGAACTAATGAAGCTATCATTTGGAAACATGACATTGGAGATGAATATTTTCAACATTTGCAAGCAACTTGGAGATGATAATGAATTACAAGAAGTAGATCATATTGAGGAATTAGTTTATGATTAACTTGAATCTACTTTAAGTAAAAATGAGTTGGATGAATTTGAAGATTTGCAAATGATTTATTCTTAGGAAGAAATCATGGATAAAAAAGGCACCGAAAATGTTGACACAAATCTTTTGTCAAAAGTGACAACAGATTCGACATCCAACATCACACCAATCGATGATTACTTTCCTAATGAATCCTTACTTTCTCTTAGTTCAATGCCTTGGTATGATAAAAATAACATTTTTCTTACTTCAGGAATTTGCCAGCTGATTAGAGTACCCAAGATAAAAGAAATTTTTTGAGCGATGTGCAAAATTTTTATTGGGATGACCCTTACTTATTCAAATATTGTTCTGATAAAAAATTTCAAAGATTCATTCTCGACAATGAGGTAAGTAGTGTCATTAAACTTTGTCATTTTGAAGCATGTAGGAGTCATTTCTCGTCATAAAAGACAGCTGCAATAATCTTTTAAAATGGATTTTATTGGTCCAGCATGTTCAATGGCACGCATGCATTCTACAAAACTTGTAAAAATTATCAAAAACTTGATACTGGTCAAAACATTTTGCTTTATAATTCTTGACTCTATTTATTCCCTAGGGAGCTAAGATCAAGATGGAGCAGTCCCTCTATTGAGAAACATGTATATTGACACGACTAAAAGATTGATGTCTTCTTCCAAGTGCAGGAGTGTCGAAGTAATAAATAACATGGCAAGACTGGCGTCGAACCACAAAGAGGTTAATTGTACAAATTATAAATAATAATTATAAACAACAACAACAACAATAATAATAGTAATAACAACAATAACAATAATTACAATAATAATAGTAGTGGTAGTAGTAGTAGTAGTAATAATAGAAGAAGAAGAAAAAGAAGAAGTTGATGAGAACTTTGAGATAGAAAGATTAACGTAAGGATTAAACAATGATAATAAGAAATGTCTAGGTTAGAGGTTCCACTAATGGTATGTCAAACAAGTATAGTATAAACTCTTATTATTCAATTGGAAACCACACACAAAGGAGGTTCCAATCAGATTATAGATTGTTAACATGATTACATTAGTCATCTTATTTGATTAATGCTACTACTTGTAAATCTCGTCAAGCATTCATGATTATAACTTATGTTAACAACAAATCAAGTTCCCTTCATAGCTCAGGTATCGGTTATACCATACAGTATGGGCTATAAAAGTGCCAAGCATTTGTTGTACCAAGTGTTATACAACATAAATCAAGATTAGTCACTTAACAAGCAAAGTATTAAAGAGTGAACAAGATAACAAATACAAAATATGTTAGTATCAAACATTAAAGTCCATATTAAGTTTACACTATACTTATTCTTACACCATTAGTGTAACCTTTTCACCTTGACATAATAAACTTAGCTAGACATAATGAAAGAAAAATAAATAAATAAACAAAATAAGAACATGAATAAGAGTAAAGTTAACTAAGTAAATGAAAGAAAATGAAAGGCATAAACTTGATATTAATAAAAGCAAAGCATAAACATTACAAAAAATACAAAGAGAGAAAGCAAGAGCATGATCTTGATCTGGAAACCAAAATGCCAAAATGCATGGCAAATGCCTCCTTTTATAGGCCAAAATTGAGAACTATTGATTTGATGACTAATTGATGAGTGGGTGACCAACTCTTGACTTGGTGACAATCCTTATCTTCTATTGTCTACCCAAAACGTCATTGATAATGTCAAAATTGGAGCCACTTGAAAACATAAAAGTTGTAGGAAATTGTCTCAACTTTCTTATGTAAAAAATTCAGCTCATTTCAACTTCTAGAACTCTAGATGGCCAAAATACTGAATAGTGCTCGGGCTGGAGGACAGATTCGGGCTCCTCTAAGAGCTTTTATCACCAGATTATAATCCTTTTTGGCCCATTGAAGAAAAGTAAACTATCATTCATAAGAGTAAGAGTCATTGAAGCTTGACCTATATGTTCAACCTCTAACCTTTGATTTTTAATTCACAAAAGTAAGAGTCACTAGCTAAAGATATCAATTTTAACCTACCACCGTTTTTATTACATGTGTATTGATGGGTTTTGAGCCTAGAGTTACTATTAATGAATATGGAATGTTGAACATCATAGATGATATTATAATTATATTGCATGAATTTATGTCGGTCATCTTTTTGGATAGAGCCGTATGCAAGGGATATGCTATCAAAATTTTGTAAAATGACTTGATAAATTATTGAAATGGTATAGTCCTTGTATGGTGACAAGAAACTAACAAAGATATAAGTATGTTAGTTGGTACACAAGGATAGAAAGGTTAAACATGTGTGTGTAAAATTAACTATAACTAAAACTTATCGGTGTTTCATTGTAGCGCGGGCTATCGTGCACTAATTGAATTCATTGTGGATTGCACTATAGCACTGTTATTGTGCATTATGAGTGTATTCTCTATGAACTGCATTGTTTGGTGAGGGCATATGTGAGGCTACAATTAACAGGTCCCAAGCGCCAAGTTGGAGGCACTCTCCTTGAAGCTGCACACACATAGCGCTTGGGCTCCTGCCTGGAGGCTGGACACCCACAGTGCCCACGTGGGGCTTAAGTTGCCTACCTTTATACTAATAGATCCTTGAGCTCACATGGTGCTTGGGTTACCTGCTTATGGCCTGGGCACACCCTAGTGAACACATGACGCTTGGGTTGCGCTGGGCGAGTCCATGCCCACGCCTTACTTAGGCATAGCTAGCGCTTGGGTCATTAACGCAACCAAAAGATTGATGTCTTCTCCTAAGTGTAGGAGTGTCAAAATAATAAATAATACGACAAGGCTAAGGTCAAACCAAATGGAAGTTAACTATAATAATAATAATAATAACAATGACGATGATGATGACCTATGGTGGTGGAGGTTTAAAGAGGACTTTGAGATGTAAAATTAATGTGAAAATTAAAAAATAATAAAAACAATTGTTAAGGTTAGAGGATCCACTAATGGTATTTCAAACAAGTATAGTGTATACTTTTTTTATTACTCATCTAGAAAGCATGCACAAAGAAGGTTCCAATCAAATTATAAATTGTTAACATGATTACATTAATAATCTTATTCAAAAAATGCTAATACTTGTAAATGTTGTTAGGTATACATGATTATAACTTATGTTAACAAAAAATCAAGTTCCTTTCATAGCACAGGAGTCGGTTATACCATACAGTTGGGCAATGAAAGTGACAAGTATATGTTCTACCAAGGGTTATACAACATAAATCTAGATTAACCATTTAACAAGCAAAGTATTAAAAGTGAACTAAATAACAAATACAAAGCATATTAGTATCAAACATTAAAGTCCATGTTGAGTTTATATTACACTTATTTTTACACCATTAGTGTAACCTTTTCACATTGAGATAATAAACTTAACTAAATATAATGAAACATAAAGACATAAATAAACAAGATAAGAACATAAATAAAATATAAGTTAACTAGGTAAACGAAAAGAAATGAAAATTATAAACAAGAGATTAATATAAGCAAAACTTGAGCATTACAAAAATCTAAAGAGAGAGCAAGAATATAATTTTGATTTGAAAACCAAGATGCCTAAATGTATGGCAAATACCTGTATTTAAAGGGAATAGTTTGGAACTATTGATTTGATAACTAATTGTTGAGTGGGTGGCCGCATCTTGATTTTAGTAAAAATCCTTATCTTTTTATTTAGAGAAAACATCATTGCTAACATTAGAATTTGAACATATTGTTTTCATGAAAGTTCTAGGAAATTATCTCAACTTTCCAACAACAAAAAATCAGTGCATATGAACTTCTAGAACTCGAGATATAGGTTAAACATTGAACAATGGTTGGGCTGCAAGATATACTCAAACTTATCTTTTGATACAAAGATTTAGACTTCTAAATGGCAGAATTGAGTTTGGACTCTCATAAATGTTTAAAGTGTATGTCTTAGCTTTTTAGCCATATAAATCAAAGTAAATCCAAGATCTACAACTTCAGATATGACCCAATGACTGAATAGTATTTTAGTTTGGACTGAACCAACAACTCTTTTCTAGGCTTAGCCATCTCTATGTCTTCTCAATTTTAGTAGTTAAACTCATTAATAATCCTTTCATTTATGTGATAGACCTGTATTTAAGATGAACATTTTCCATAAATTAAAGGTATCTTATAGTATTAGACATGATATTATAAAACTTGCTCTAGTTAGGGAGTTATTGATGCTTCAAGTGCAAAATGATGATATAAAACCTTGATAAAAATATACTTTTAAATACTAATCATACCCCTCAACTAGCGTATTACTAGTCTACAGTAGTCAAAACATTAAAATAAAACAATTTGTAAGTTACATAAAGCAAGGCATTCATCATTTAACTTCCATTAATCCATCCAAATAAACAAACTCTTATTAAATTTATATATATGTTCAATATCTCTTTATCAATATATTAATAAACCTTTCTTTTTATGTGCTTATTGTATGAAAACATAGATGATGGGGCTTTTATTGAAAAAAAAACAATATTTTGTTCTAATATTTAAGGTTAACTTCCTTGTGTTGGGATTATTATCTTTTTTCTTTTCTTTTCAAATATATATAAATATGACTTAAATCATAATGTATCTTTAACTTATATAACGAGTTTTAGGCTAATGATTCCCAAACTAGTTAGTCTTAGGGCATTAGGTGTTAAAACACCTTTATAAGCTAAGTAACTCAGGTTGTAGGTACTGATACGTAGATAGTGCAATGTTTGATTCCCTTAAGCTTTTCTTCTTAACCCATGTAACAAATGACACGACCAAAAGATTGATGTCTTCTTCCAAGTGCAGGAGTGTTGAAGTAATAAATAACTCGGCAAGACCGAGGTTGAATCACAAGAAGGTTAATTATATAAATTATAGATAACAATAACACAACAATAACAATAACAATAGTAATAATACTAATAATACTACTAATAATAGTAATAGTAGTAGTAGTCATAACATAATAATAATAATAATAAAAGTAGTAGTAGTCGTAGTGGTAAAAAAGAAGAAGAAGAAGTTGATAAGAACTTTGAGATGGAACATCAATGTAAGAATTAAACAATGACAAAAGAAATGTCAAGGTTAGAAGATCCATTAATGGTATGTCAAACAAGTATAGTATAAACTCCTATTATTCAATTGAAAACCACACGTAAAGGAGGTTCCAATCAAATTATAAATTGCTAACATGATTATTTAGTTATCTTATTCCAATAATGCTAATACGTGTAAATGCTGTCAGGTATTTATGATTATAACTTATGTTAACAACAAATCAAGTTCCTTTCATAGCTTAGATGTCGGTTATACCATACAGTATGGGCTATGAAAGTGCCAAGTATTTGTTGTACCAAGTGTTATATAATATAAATCTAGATTAGTCATTTAACAAGTAAAGTATTAAAAGTGAACAAGATAACAAATATAAAACATGTTAGTATCAAACATTAAGGTTCATGTTGAGTTTACACTATACTTATTCTTATACCATTAGTGTAACCTTTTCACCTTGATATAATAAACTTAAGTAAACATAATGAAAAAGAAAATATAAATAAATAAGATAAGAACATAAATAAGAAAAAAGCTAACTAAATAAGGAAAAGGAAATGAAAGGCATAAACAAGATATTAATGAAAATAAAACTTAAGTATTACAAAAATACAAAGAGAGAAAGCAAAAGCATGATCTTGATCTGGACACCAAGATGCCTAAATGCATAGCAAATGCCTCCTTTTATAGGCCAAAATTGGGAACTACTGATGTGATGACAAATTGATGAGTAGGTGGCCAACTCTTGACTTGATGATAATCCTTATCCTCTTTTGTCTGCCCAAAACGTCATTAATAACATCAGAATTAGAACCACTTGAAACGTAAAAATTTTAGGCAATTATCTCAGCTTTCCAACAAAAAAAAATTAAGGTCATTTGGACTTCTAGAACTCTAGATATGGGCTAAAAACTAAACAGTTTTCGGGCTGTAGGACAAATTCGGACTTCTTCATTGTTGCTACAATTTGGACTTGAAAATAGTCTTCTTAAAACTAGACCTCTACAAGAAAGTTTTGGACTTGAAAATGGCCTTCTTAAAACCAGACCTCTACATAAAAGTTGTAGGCCTATGTCTTAACTTTCCATCGATATAAAGTAAACCTAAATCCGAGATCTACAACTCTAGATATGAACCAATTACCAAATAGTGTTCCGATTTGGACTGCACCAACATTTCTTTTCTAAGTTTGGCCATCTCTTTGTCTTTTTAATTTCATTACTAAAAATCATCAATCAATCCTTTCATTTATGTGATAGACCTGCATTTAAAATGAACATTTACCATAAATTAAAGGTATCTTATATTATTAGATATGTTATTATAAAACATGCTTTAGTTAAGAAGTTATTGATACTTCAAGTGCAAAATGATAATATAAAACCTTGATAAAAATGCACTTTTAAGTACTAATCAACAAGATTTGGGCCAATAGCTCCCAAATCAGCTGACTTTAGGGTATTACGTGTTAAAACATTCCTTTTGGCTTAATTGCTCAGGTTAGGGAGGCTATAAAACAAAACTTATCTATGTTTTTCTTATCATCAATATTATCAATTTGTTTTTGTTTTTGTTATTTTTTTTTTGCAAATTATATACTCTCCATTTCCCTTAGTTGTTACCTTTAACAAAATAGCATAATTAATATAATAATCCAATGTGCAACCCACGATCATATATTAAAGTGTGTGTGTGAAAATGAAGGTTTAATAATACTTCTTAAATGAGTATATGAGCTTCATAAAGTGATAACAATATGAGAGTTTGTAAACCTAAATATTTCATTAGAAGTGTGTGATAGGCCTTGTTATGAAAATTGCAAATAAACATTAAAAAATATTTACTAAGATACCTATCGAGAGTTAATAAAATTTCTCCTTATTTTGTCATCTTATTAGTAGTTTTGTCAAATGGTTTTAATAATAGCAAAAACAGAGTTTTTTTTTTAATGTCAACTACTAACCTTTTCTTCCAACCAAAATAAGACATTATCCTCAATGTTCTAAGGTAAAAAGATAGAGTACAGAAAACATCACTTGAAATAACGAACATTGACAATCCTAAAATACATTTAAATAAATATAAGAAATAAAAAAACAAAATAATATGCTATTAATAAAACAAAAAGGCACAAGATTTCACAAACAAAGGCTCAAATCCAATCTAAATTTTTTAAGGCTTTTCTTAGTTGACCAATTTATACGACTCATGAAGGATCAAATACAAGGATGAAAGATTCTAAGTGGTCAATCAATTGTTTAGCAGTAGTAGCAGAGATTATGATTTGTCATGCCGAAGATATTAGAAATTTATCATAAAAACCATTAACATTGAGCAAACCTATAGGTTTATGGAGAATGTGAAGTTGAGCCCAAGAAAAAATATGAAAGATCTCTTCCAATATGCCTGAACACCTGGTAAGGCAATGAAGGCATCAACATGTTTAAATATTACATTCATTCGATCAGACATTATGGAGACCTGTAGTTCCTCTCCAATTTTTTTTCCAATGATGTCCTCTTTTGCTAAAGCTTGGGGGATGACCCCGAAAATTTGACTATCTTCTAAAAATACAACTATTGACACACTGCTCATTAACCCAAAGCTACCTTCCCCATACACTAAATGAATCTTTCTCTCAGTTAGTACCTGATCAAGATGATTTGTTGATTCTAAAAACTCTATTTCCATTCTAGGATTGGATCCACCGAAAACACCAATATTGCTTATGTGATGAACTGAGAAACCTGCCATTTTTCTACACACTTCTATATCTGTTGAATGTATAGGTTAATTAGAAATAAAGGGAGGGAAGAGAAGATTTTATAGATGAGAAATTAAAAATACAATCATACTACCTATATATCGGCTAGCTAGAGTCTCTCTCTCTCTCTCTCTCTCTGTGTGTGTGTGTGTGTGTATTTATTTATTTATTATTATTTTTGAGAAAAACATTTGTATATACAAGTAGTTGTGATTGTGGTTTACATCTTCCCTTAGTTTTATGTCCAAGAATGACTTAAACGCCTTCTACGGGTTGAAGATAGATTTCCTATCCAGTTTTCTTAAAAATTAGCAAACAAGGTCTTTTATAGTCATATTTCAAAGACTATGCTGAGCATGTTCTTTATGAAAATGGGGTCATAAGTCATAAAATGCACAATGTATATCTCCACTACGATATGTCCCAAAAGTCAATAGAAGATTATCTAAAGACTCTTTATGTTTTGAAATAAATCCTAACTCTTGACAATATTCACAAGCTGTATAGAATACATGTGTGTCTCTGAACATGGTGGGCCAATAGAATCCATATTTTGCAATTGTCTTCTTTGATGATAAATGACCCTCACATGCTTTAGAATGAGAAAATTTAATAACACTATTTACTTTATTATCGAGAATGCATCTTTGAAAAATTTAACTAGGATAATATTTGAATAAGTAAATTTCATCCTAATAAAAGTTCTTCACTTCATTCAAAAAATTTCTTTTATCTTGGGTACTCCAATGAGTTAGCAAATCTTCTGAAGAAAGAAAATTGATATGATTAGCAAACCAAGGCATTGGACTATGAGAAAGTAAGGATTTGTTAGGAAAATAATCATCGATTGGTGGGATGTTAGATGTTGAATCTATTGTCAATTTTGACAAATGATTCGTGTTAACATTTTCGGTGCCTTTCTTATCTTTGATTTCTTCTTGAGAATAAATCATTTGTAATTCTTTAAATTCATCAAACTCAGTTTTATTCAAGGTAGATTCAAATTTATCACAAACTAATTCTTTAATAAGATCTACTTTTTTATAAATCATTATCATCTCCAGCTTCTTGCAAATGTTGAAAATATTCATCTCTAATGTCATGTTTCCAAAAGATAGCTTCATCAGTCAATTTCTACAATTAGTCAATGCATTAGAAGTTGTGAGAAACGAATGTCGTAATAATAGGACATGAATTATATGCTTCAATAGGTTGTGTGTCCAAGACAATAAAATCCATAGGATAAATAAATTTATCAACTTATATTAACACATCTTCAACTATTCTTTTACGCAATTTTACAAATCTATCAGCAAGTAAGAGAGTTATAGGAGTTGGTTAATTCACCAAGATTGACACTTTGAAAAACTGAATATAGAAGTAAATTCACACTTGCTTCAAGATCAAATAAAGTTCTTTTAATTTTATGTTCTCTAATAAAGCAAGAAATTATAGAATAACTAGAGTCTTTATATTTTAAAGCATTATTGTTATAACACTTGTTTGGCTAAAAGGACTTTCTTTTTTCACATTCAGTTTTCTTTTCATAATGCACAGATCTTTCAAAAATTTAGCATAAGAAGGTACCTGTTTAATAGCATCCAGCAAAGGTATATTGATTCTTACTTGTTTTAAAGTTTTAAAGGTTCCAGAATTATGATTGGTTTTTCTTTATTTGGTCATGGCATAAGAAAATAGAAGTGCTGGTGGGAAATTAATCTTTTCTTTGCAATGTTTAGATTCAACTACTTTCTTACCCTCGAAGATTAACTCATCATCTTTCTCACAAGGTTCAAGAATAGGTTTTTCAATAACCTTACCACTGTGGAGAGTAATGACTGATTTGACTTAATCCATGTGTTGGCTTCCAGATTCATTATATTACACTTTGGGATTTTGCTATAGTTGAGATGGAAACTTACCTTTCTGTTGAAAATTGAGAGTAGATATGAGTTTTGCAAGAGCATCTTTAAAATTTGTTATGCTGTGAGCAAGTTGAGTGTTGATTGTCTCTTGCTTTTCAATGAATACATGCAATGTTTCCTCAAGATTTATTCTAGGAGGGGGAGTATAAGCATATCCATTAGAATTTTAAAAATCATAGTAATCTTAAAACGGTGAATATGAAGCTTGTACATTATTGTTATCAGTCTTTCAATTGAAATTTGGGTGATTTCTCCAACCAAGCTTATATGTTTGCAAGTATAGGTTATGATGCGCCTTTGACACCTATTTAAAGCATGAGTTTGTTCATGAAGACATTCCTTGAAAGAAGGCAAAGCTGGATAGTCATTAGTTGAGTGTTCATTAGTTTCACAGATTTGACATACAATGTCTTCAACATATTTTAATTGACCATTCATTTTCAATCCTAATGCCTCAATTTTTCAAGCTAAAAATGCAAACTTGGCTTAGAGGTTATGATCTTCTCTAAGGTTGTACATTCCTCCACTATATATTTAAGGTTGAGTGTTACTTGGTGCCTCATAAGTACCTGCGATGTCCTAATTTTAAGTATTTTCAACTAGCAAGTGTTGGTACTCCATTACTTCATTAAGGTTTTTATCTTCAAAAGTTCCATTGCATATCAATTCCACCATTTGCCTATCTTTAGGTGTTAACCCTTCATAAAAATATGAAACCAATCTCCATGTTTCAAAACCATGATGAGGGCAAGTATTAAACAAGTCTCGATACCTATCCCAACAGTGGTAAAATGTTTTTGCTGGTTTTTGAGTGAAAATAATGATTTGTCTTTTGAAAGAGTTTGTTATATGAGATGGAAAAAAAATATTTAAAAATTATTGTTGCATCATCCCAAACACGAATGGATCCGGTCTTAAATTTTATAACCATGTTTTCACTTTATCTTTTAATGAAAAAGAAAAAAGTTTTAATCTAATTGTGTTCATGCTACAATTTAAGTCATTATAGGTGTTACAGACCTCCTCAAATTCCTTTAAATGCAAGAATAGATTTTCTAATTCTAAGCCATGAAAAGTGTCATAGGGGCGTGAGCAGGCGCAACGTCTTCTGGCGACAACAGATGCTCTTTGTTGTGCCTCCGGTAGTGAGGTGTTGTGTTGAGAAGGGTTTTTGAATTTAATCATAAAATTATAATTAATGTTTAAGAGTCGCCACCTAGTATTATGGTCACTAGGAACCTATGGTCTGCAAGAGTCTGGATAAGGAACTGGTTAGGCAAGGAGAAGATGAATCACCCTCAGTGCATATTATCTAAGGTAAGCTGCATTGTTGTTTGATTGTTTTTCTAGGTCGAGTTTCTATTCACTGGCTTTTTCTAAGGTTCAAGGTAGATCTCCCTTCATGAGGGAGTCTCTACCTTATTGGGTTAAATCCTAATCGTTCTAAAGTTTGAATTTTAGAGTCACATTTATTTACCTTATATCTTTAATATTTGAAGGTGTACTTTACTGTATAATTTTACACCCCACAAATATTAAAGTCTACATCTAGATCTTAAAAAAAGTATTTTTAAAGATGTTCAAAAAATTATTCATTTATTTTTTATTTTTTTATTGTTTTATTTTAAAAACATTTTAGAGAAAACCTGGTATTTTAACACCAAATTTGTATTTTACAATGTAAATATACAACCCGATATTATAAAAAATTAAAATTTTTTTATTTTTGGAAATCACAATTTTTGAAAGGATTTTTGAAAAATTTTCATTTATATATATATATATATATAACATTATATATACATATATATTCATTAATTAAATAGTATTTAATCATATGGGCTAGGTCAAAGCATAGGCCTAGAAACAGGTGGGCTGGAGTTGGCCTAAAATGGTTTGGCCAAACTCGGCCCAACGTATTCCTTTTTCAACTTGGGGACGGGCTAGACCTGGCCCAGCCAGCTAGGCTGAGCTAAGACAGGTCCAACCTGAAGCAACTTAGTCACTAGCGGCCTAGTGACTAAGTTGTGTGAGATAATACAATGTGAATTATAATTCACGTTGCACTATTCTTATGCAACAATAGTAGAGAGGAAGAAGATAAAAAAGAGAGGAGGGAGGCTTACTTGGTGTTGAGAGAGCTAGCAGATGGACTGGTGGCACACAGTGAGACTAGTGGTGGAGAGGATGGTGGCTGACTCCGATCCTCGCTATAAGAAGAAAAAGAAACAAAGGCTTACAAAGGAGAAAGGAAGCTCGTGGTTGGAGCTGTTGGAGTGCTGGAGGAGAGAGCTACTACCCTGGCTGCTTTTGGAAAGGAAGGGATCTTCACGGCAAGGTGGTGGCCACTGCTTCTGTTGCTATAGCAGCTGCCAAGGTCACGGTGGCAGAGAAGAAGATTTTTACAGAGAGAGAGAGAGAAATGGTGCAAACACCACATGAGATGTTTTGGAGGTCACTTGAGGTGGAGATGATGGCCAGAAGACAGGTGATGGTGGTGGTGGTGGCTGAAAGCCACGATGGAGAGAGAAAGAAGAAAAAGGGGTGGTTGTAGGAAAATTTAGCAAGGAAGGCTGGTTTTTGGCCAATACAGGTTTGATTTTTTTTTCCCCCTGAACTTGAAATCTGCTCTTATTTATAGGGGTGGAAGAGGATAATCTTATCTTTACAGGGAAACAATTTTCATCCCTTGATTTGGTTGGGAAGGATCCAAACTGTTAGCTCAAAGTAGGCATGGTACTGTTAATCTGCGACTGTAAGCTGCCTGAGGTGGCCTCTTTGGAGTGGTGCCACGTCCATTTATTTGCTAGTGAGTTGGTGACGACCATATCCGGACGTAAAGAGATGTCTGCTGATCAGTTTCGTGCAAGGTTTAGCAAATTTGATGGACGTCAGGTACATTAAATGAACCTGCAAAGTAGGTGACTAAACCATTTTTTCTGGAAAAAAATGAAGAAAATAATGAATAGTGACTAAACTACACGTCATCTCGTCCTTATATATATATATGTAAAACAATATCGTTTTTAGTTTAAATTAGGGATTTTTCTGAAATTAAAGTAGTCCTCCATCTTTCAATTTTGTGCAATTGTACCCCTAATTGACCTAAACTTTTGATTTAATGCAATTACACCCTTATCAAAATTCAATTGGAACCCTAGATTTACGTGCCTTTTGCAAATTAGTCCTTAGTCTCGGATTTATGTAATTTAACCCCTAATTAACCATTAAACTTTCCATTTCTTAAGTTTAACCCCCTTTTTTTGTCAATTAGGCCCCTACAGTCCGGCACCTTTTGCAAATTGGTCCTTGGCTATGGATTTCTTCAATTTAACCCCTAATTGACACTAGAAATTCAATTTTCTTGCAATTTAGCCCCTGATTTCAATCAATTAACTTGGTAAAAATTAAATTTGGTTTCTTAAAATTTTAATATCCTCAATTAAGCTAAACTTAGGCTCCCAAACTTAATTTTTCACCAATTAAGCCTCAAATAAAATTAATTTGACCCATTTAAATCCTTTGATTGGACCCAAATTAATTCTTAAACATAATTAAAATTCAATTTGGCCTATGATTAAATCAAATTAACCTATTAAAAATTTAATTATGTCCTTAGACTTAATTTTTATACAAATTCATCCAATAATAATTTAATTTGACCTTCAATTTGTATTTTCTTCTCCATTCTTGGGCATAATAGGGTACAATTAGGTCTTGCAACTTGGTTTTTTTATTTTTGTAGTCTTTGTTCTGCTTTCTCTACATTGCCAACCTTTATTAAAAAAATAGTGATTTTTAGGGAATAACCCAGAATTGGGTTATGACAAAAAGAAGGTAAAAGTTGAATAATGTCTAGCTTCAAATTGAAGTGAGGTGCATCAAGGGAAAAAACTACGCATAAGGGTACACTAGTTCTTGTGAGATTCACGTGATCTTTAAGTGTTTTGACATGGTTATTCTTATTATTCTCATAATGAAGCGACTAGTTATCTTCTTCAGTCATATTTTCTGAAAATGATAAGGATGCCCTACAAAGTCTACCACTTAATGTATGTGACCAAACTCTCATACACATGTAGGAAAAGAATAAAAGTAGGAAGAAAACAAAACAAAAAAGAAACAAAACAAAAGAATCAAAAGTTAGATAAAAGAAAAGTGAAAAGAGAAAATAAAATAAATAATATAATTTATACAAGAATTTATCTCCCCGACAACAATGCTAAAAACTTGACATGTCCAAAAGATTGATGACTTTTCATAAGTATAGGAGTGTCAAAGTAATAAATAACTCAGCAAGACTAGGGTCGAACCATAGGGAGGTAAATTATATAATAATAATAATAATAATAATAATAAT
>NW_011500750.1:48904-67904 GCF_000495115.2 Populus euphratica
ATAATAATAATAATAATAATAATAATAATAATAATAATAATAATAATAATAATAATAATGATGATGGTGGTGGTGATGCTGGTGGTGGTAGTGGTGGTGGTTTAAAGAGGATTTTGAGATGTGAAGATTAAACAATAATAAAAACAATTGTCAATATTAGAGGATCTACTAATGATATTTCAAACAAGTATAGTACAAACTCTTTTTATTACTCAACTAGAAACCACACACAAAGGGGGTTCCAATCGAATTATAAATTGTTAATATGATTACATTAGTTATCTTCGTTCGAATAATGCTAATACTTGTAAATGTTGTAAGATATTCATGATTAAAACGTATATTAACACCAAATCATGTCCTGTCATAGTATGAAAGTGCCAAGTGACATGACCAAAAGATTGGTATCTTCTTCCAAGTGCAGAAGTGTCGAAGTAATAAATAACCCGGCAAGATTGGGGTCGAACTATCGGGAGGTTAATTATATAAATTATAAATAATAATAAGACAACAACAACAATGAATGCTTGACGAGATTTACAAGTATTAGCATTAATCGAAGAAGAAGAAGAAGAAGAAGAAGAAGTTGATGAGAACTTTGAGAAGGAAGATTAATGTAAGGATTAAACAATGATAACAACAAATCTCAAGGTCAGAGGATCCACTAATGATATCCCAAATAAGTATAGTATAAACTCTTATTATTCAATTGGAAACCACACACAAAGGAGATTTCAATCAGATTATAAATTGTTAATATGATTGCATTAGTTATCATAATAATACTAATACATGTAACAATAGTTTTGCAAATAGTTTATGAAATAGAAAATATAATGAGTTTTTTTTTTAATATCAACTACTATCCTCCCCCCCAACCAAAATGAGACATTGTCATCAATGTTCTAAAGTAGAAAAATAAAGTATAGAAGACCTCACCTGAAACAATGACTGCTAACAAACCTGAAACATACTTTAACAAATATAAAAAACAACAAAACACAAATATTATATTATTAATAAAACCAAAAGACACAAGTTTTTACAAAATAAGGCTCAAATCATAGTTATGATTGTGGCTCATATCTTTCCTTAGTTTTACATTCAAGAACAGCTTAAACACTCTCTATGGGTCGGGGATAAGCTTCTCATATAGTTTTCTTAAAAACTAACAAACAGAGTCTTTTTTAGTGAGATTCCCAAAACCAAGTCAATCATGTTCTTTATGAAAATAGGGTCATAAATCATGAATTACATGATGCACATCTTCACTAGGATGCATCTCAAGAGTCAATAGAAGATTATCTAAAGACCTCTTACTCAGGCCATCCTTAATGAATTGTATTTTATCTTCACGGTTTATAGACACCATTCCTAAAAAATGATATTGTGCATTACAAGTCCATCTGGCACATCGATGACAGACTTGTGTGAAATGAAGAAATTAGAGGACTCACATGATAATTGGACTTTTGATTCAATCAGCCATCAAACATCTTTAGGAATTCCATGATTCATTAACAACCTCAATCTTGCACATCTAGCACAATAAATTTTTTGTAATCGCATTCTAAAGCAGAGCAGAACAATACTTTTTCAATTTTTCAAGAGTGGTGTCCATTTTCAGATGAGAATTGAAGAAAGATTCAAGAATTGCATAAATATATACATAGATATTAGTTATTATAGGATACTGAAAGAACCGACTTAAAAGTCATGGAGTACTATTATCCGCCATTTGATCAGGGTGAGAGAAACTAGCAAAAATCACTAAAAAAGAAATACAAAAACAATGTCAGGAAAAAAAATCAATCTTTATATACAGGATCATCCAATTCAATAGAGTTATTTTCAACTAAAAAATTATCAAAGTAAACTTTCAAACGATGTCCATTTACCTTGAAAACAGTGTCATTATTTAGATTCTCGATATCAAAAGCCCTATATGGATAAAATGTTTCACAATAAAAGGACTGCTTCATCTTGATCTTAGTTTTTCAAGAAATAAATAGAGTTGAGAATTATAAAGCAAGACTTTTTGACCAACATTGAATGTTTTTTTCAGTATTTTCTTGTCATGAAACTCTTTGATTCTTGCTTTATGAATTCTTGAATTTTCATATGCATCATTTCTTATTTCCTCAAGCTCATTTATTTATAATTTTTGCAGTTGACTAGCATCATCAAGATTTAAATTGAAAGCTTTAATAGCCCAATAAATTTTATGTTCAAGTTCCACAAGCAAGTGACGAGGTTTTCCATAGACTAGTCTATAAGGTGACATACTTAATGATGTTTTATAAGCAATTCGATGAGGCCAAAGTGCATCATTATGTCTTAAAAACCAATCTTTCCTATTAGGGTTCACTATTTTCTCCAATATTTGTTTGATCTCCCTATTAGCAAGCTCTACTTGTCCACTTGTCTAAAGGTGATAAGAAGTGGCAACTTTGTATGTGATTCCATATTTTTTCATTAAAGACTCAAGTGGCTTATTGCAGAAATATGTTCTACCATTACTTATCATAGCTCGAGGGATTCTAAATTGACTCAAAATATTTTCTTTCAAAAACATTATTACTATTTTGTATCATTGTTTTGACTTAAAATTGTCTCTATCCATTTTGAAACATAATCTACTATGACTAATATGTACAAAAAACCAAATGATAGAGGAACTGGACCCATGAAATCTATACCCTAATGATTAGTACTTGAAAGTGTATTTTTATCAAAGTTTTATATCATCATTCATGGAAGAGATCTTTCATATTTCCTCTTGGGCCCAACTGCACATTCACCATAAACCCATAGGTTTGTTAAATGCTAATGGTTATTATGATAAGTTGTTGTCTTTTCTTGATTATGCTGTGGAACAGGAATTTCTAACATCTTCTACACGAGAAATCATAATCTCTGCTGCTACTACTGAACAATTGATTGACCAACTACAATCTTTCATTCCTGTAATTGATCCTTCTATGAGTCGCATAAATTGGTCATTTAAGGAAAGCCGTAAAAAGCTTAAATTAGATTTGAGCCTTCATTTGTGAATCTTTGTATCTTTTGGTTTTATTATTGTGTTTTGTTGTTTCTTATATTTGTTTTAGTGTGTTTCAGGTTTGTCAGTGTTCGTTATTTCAAGTGATATCTTCTATACTCTATCTTTCTACCTTAGAACATTGAGGATAATGTCTCGTTTTAGTTGAGGGGAGAGGGTAGTAGCTAAAAAAAAAAACTAACTGTGTTTTCTATTTCATAAAGCATGTGCAAAATTGTTGTTACTATGATGACAGAGTAAGGAGAACTTTTTATGACTCTTGAGATGCATCTTAGTAATCATTCGTAACAAGGTCTATCATAATACTTCTTGAAATATTCAGATTTACAAACTCTCGCATTGTTATCATTTAATTCTGCTCATATGCTTATTTAACATGTATTCTTAAACCTTAATTTACACACACACACACTTTAAACATATGATTATGGGTTGCATAATGGATTATTACATTATTTATATTCTTTTGTTAAAGGTAACAACTAAGGGAAATGGATAGTATATAATTTGAAATAAAAACAAAAAAAAAGAATGATGATAATAAAAATGTAGATAAGTTTGGTTTCGTAGCCTCCCTAACATAAGCAATTAAGCCCTAAGGGGTGTTTTAACACCTAATACCCTAAAGTCAACTAACTTGGGATCTATTGGCCCAACGCTTGTTACATGGGTTGAGGAGAAAAGCTTAAGGGAATCAAACATTGCACTATCTACATATCAGTATCTGGAACCCGAGTTACTAAGCTTGTAGGGGTGTCACAACACCTAATGCCCTAAGACCAACTAGTCTAGGAGTCATTAGCTAAAAGCTCGTTACATGGGTTAAAGATGCATGATGTTTTAAATTATATGTATATATATTAAAAAAAAAGACAAAAATAATAATCCCAACCCAAGGAAGTTAACTTTAAACATTAGAGCAAAAAAATTGTTTTCTTCCAACAAAAGCCCCATAATTATGTGTTGATACATTGAGCACAAAAAAAAAGATTTATGAATATCTTGTTAAGAGGTATTGAGCAGGTATACAAATTTAATGAGAGTTTGTTTATCTAGATAGATTAATGGAAGTTAAATGATGACTACCTTGCTTTGTGGAATTTGCAAAGTATTTTTCTATTTTAACGCTTTGATTACTAGGGACTAGTAATAAGCTAGTTGAGGGGTGTGATTGATACTTGAAAGTGTATTTTTATCAAGGTTTTATATCATCATTTTGCACTTGAAGTATCAATAACTCCTTAACTAAAGCATATTTTATAATAATATATCTAATAATATAAGATACCTTTAATTTATGGTAAATATTCATTTTAAATGCAGGTCTATCACATAAATAAAAGGATTGATTGATGAATTTAAGAAATGGAATTAAAAGGACAAAGAGATGGCCAAACTTAGAAAAAAGATGTCGGGGCAGTCCAAACCAGAACAATGTTCAGTAATTGGATCATATCTAGAGCTGTAGATCTGAGATTGAGGTCTACTTTATATGGATGGAAAGGTAAGGCATAGGCCTACAACTTTCATATGGAGCCTAAGATCTACAAAGGCTATTTTCAAGTTCAAATTGGAGCAACAACAAAGAAGTCCGAATCTGTCCTCCAGCCCGAGTACTGTTTAGTATTTTGGCCATATCTGGAGTGGTAGAAGTAAAAAGGATCTGAATGTTTTACATAAGAAAGCTGAGATAATTTCCTACAACTTTCATGTTTTTAAGTGGTTCTAATTTTGACGTTATCAATGACATTTTGGGCAGACAAAAGAAGATAAGGATTGTCACCAAGTCAAGGTTTGGCCACCTACTCATCAATTAGTCATCAAATCAATAGTTCCCAATTTTGGCCTATAAAAGGAGGCATTTGCCATGCATTTAGGCATCTTGGTTTTTAGATCAAAATCATGCTCTTGCTTTCTCTCTTTGTATTTTTTGTAATGTTTATGCTTTGCTTTCATTAATATCAAGTTTATGCCTTTCATTTCCTTTCATTTACTTAGTTAACTTTAATCTTATTCATGTTCTTATTTTGTTTATTTATTTTTCTTTCTTTCATTATGTCTAGCTAAGTTTATTATGTCAAGGTGAAAAGGTTACACTAATTGTGTAAGAATAAGTATAGTGTAAACTTAATATGGACTTTAATGTTTGATACTAACATGTTTTATATTTGTTATGTTGTTCACTCTTTAATACTTTGCTTGTTAAATGACTAATCTTGATTTATGTTATATAACAATTGGTACAACAAATGCTTGACACTTTCATAGCCCATACTGTATGGTATAATCGACACCTGAGCTATGAAAGGAACTTGATTTGTTGTTAACATAAGTTATAATCATGAATGCTTGACAAGATTTACAAGTATTAGCATTAATCGAATAAGATGACTAATGTAATCATGTTAATAATCTATAATCAGATTGGAACCTCCTTTGTGTGTGGTTTCCAATTAAATAATAAGAGTTTATTACTTGTTTAACATGTAAGAGTTTATACTATACTTGTTTGACATGCCATTAGTGGATCCTCTAACCTTGACATTTGTTATTATCATTGTTTAATCCTTACGTTAATCTTTCATCTCAAAGTTCTCATTAACTTCTTCTTTTTCTTATTCTTCTATTATTATTATTATTATTATTATTATTATTACTATTACTAGTACTACTAATATTATTATTGTAATTATTGTTATTGTTGTTATTACTATTATTATTATTGTTGTTGTTGTTTATAATTTGTATAATTAACCTCCCTGTGGTTCGACCCCGGTCTTGCCGGGTTATTTATTACTTTGACACTCCTGCAGTTGGGAGAAGACATTAATCTTTTAGTTGTGTCAATTAACAACCTCAATCTTGCACATCTAGCACAGTAAATTTTTGTAATCGCATTCTGAGACAGAGCGGGAAAATACTTTTTCAATTTTTCAAGATTAATGTCCATTTTTAAATGAGAATTGGAAGAGAGATTCATAGAATTGTATAAACATATACACAGATATCAGTTATTATGGGAAAATGAAAGAACCGACTTAAGTTACAGAGTACCGTTGTCCGTCATTTGACTAGGGTGAGAGAAACTAGTAAAAATCACTCAAAAAGAAACACAAAAATAATATGAAAAAAATAATCAATCTTTATATACAGGATCACCCAATTCAATAGAGTTATTTTCAACTAAAAAGTTGTCAAAGTAAACTTTCAAACGATGTCCATTTACCTTGAAAACATTGACATTCTTTGGATTCTCAATATCACAGGCCCCATAGGATACACATGTTTAACAATAAAAGGACCGCTCCATCTTGATCTTAGTTTTCCAGGAAATAAATGTAGTCGAGAATTATAAAGCAAGACTTTTTTACTAACATTGAATGTTTTTCTCAGAATATTCTTGTCATGAAACTCTTTGATTCTTGCTTTATGAATTCTTGAATTTTCATATGCATCATTTCTTATTTCCACATTTTGCAGTTGACTAGCATCATCCAGATTTGAATTGAAAGCTTTAATAGCCCAATAAGCTTTATGTTCAAGTTTCACAGGCAAGTGACAAGGTTTTTCATAGACTAGTCTATAAGGTGACATATTTAATGATGTTTTATAAGCAATTTGATAAGCCCAAAGTGCATCATTAAGTTTTAAAAACCAATCTTTCCTATTAGGGTTTACTGTTTTCTCCAAAATATGTTTGATCTCCCTATTAGCATGCTCTACTTGTCCACTTGTTTGAGGGTGATAAGGGGTGGTAACTTTATGTGTGATTCCATATTTCTTCATTAAAGACCCAAATGGCTTGTTGCAGAAATGTGTTCCACTATCACTTATTATGCCTCGAGGGACTCCAAATCAACTCAAAATATTTTCTTTCAAAAACTTTATCACTGTTTTGTGATCATTTTTTTGACTTGGAATTGTCTCTATCCATTATGAAACATAATCTACTGTGACTAATATGTACAAGAAACCAAATGATGGAGGAAATGGACCCATGAAATCTATACCCCAACAGTCAAAGATCTCAATGACAAGAATAGGATTTAAAGGCATCATGTGACGTTTTGAAATTGATCCCAACTTTTGATAATTTTCACAAGACTTGCAGAATGCATGTGAGTCTTTGAACATGGTGGTCCAATAAAATCCACTTTATAAGATTTTTGTAGTTGTCTTTCTTGATGAGAAATGGTCGTCACATGCCTCAGAATGATAAAATTTAATGACACTACTTACCTCATTGTCAGGAATGCATCTTTGAAATATTTGATCAGGATAATATTTGAATAAATAAGGGTCATCCCAATAAAAATTCTTCACTTCGTTCATGAACTTTCTTTTATCTTGGGTACTCCAATGAGTTGGAAATTATCCTGAAATAAGAAAATTGACAATATTAGCAAACCAAGGCATTGTAGAGATAGAAAGTAAAGATTCATCAGGAAAGTAGTCATCGATTGGTGTGATGTCAATTTTCAAATCTATTGTCAATCTTGACAAGTGATCTACAACAACATTTTCGATACCTTTCTTATCTTTGATTGTGATATCAAATTCTTGAAGTAACAAAATCCACCGCACCAATCTAGCCTTAGAATCTTTCTTAGAAAGAAGATATTTCAATGCTGCATGATCACTAAAAACAACAACGGGTGAGCTAACAAGATAAGACCTAAATTTTTTACATGCAAATACTACTACAAGTAATTCCTTTTCAGTGGTGGTATAATTCATTTGAGCACTATTTAAAGTTTTACTTGCATAGTAAATCACATAAGGTTTCTTATTTTTTCTTTGTCCCCAAAACAGCACCTACGACATAATCACTAGCATCACACATTATTTCAAAAGGTAATGACCAATCGGGAGATTGAATGACAGGAGCACAAGTATCCTTTGTTAGAAGGTTACTTAAAGACTTAGATATTACACTAAAATCTTTGATGAACCTTCTACAAAAATCAGCATGTCCTAAGAATGATCTAACATCTTTAATAGATTTTGGTGTTGGCAAGTTTGCAATTAACTTGATTTTAAATTTGTCAACCTTAATTCCTTTTGATGAAACAATGTGACCAAGTACAATGTCGTTTGTCATCATAAAGTGACATTTTTTCCAATTCAGCACAAGATTCTTCTCTTCACACCTGTTCAAAACCTTTTCCAAATTATTTAAACAATTATCAAATGAATCACCAAAAACAGAAAAATCATCCATAAAAATCTCAAGAAAACGTTCAACCATATCACTGAATATGCTAAGCATGCATCTTTGAAACGTGGCTGGTGCATTACATAATCCAAAAGGCATCCTTCGGTATGCAAATGTACCAAATGGACATGTGAAAGTAGTTTTCTCTTGATCTTCAAAAGCAATTTCAATTTGGTTGTAACCTGAATAACCATCTAGAAAACAATAAAATTCATGACCTGCAACTCTTTCTAGAATTTGATCCATGAAAGGTAAAGGAAAGTGGTCTTTTCTAGTCATTGAATTAAGTTTTCTATAGTCAATGCACATGCGCCAACTAGTAATAGTCCTCATTTTTCTCATTTGTTATCATAGTAACTCCAGACTTTTTAGGTACAACTTGGATAGGACTTACCCATTTGCTATCAGAAATAGGATAAATGATTCCATTATCTAGAAGTTTAATGACTTCATTCCTCACTACTTCTTTCATATTAGGATTAAGCCTTCGTTGCATTTCTCTAGAGGGTTTAGCATTTTCCTCCAAATAAATCTTGTGTGTGCAAATCAAAGGACTAATTCCTTTTATGTCAGCTATGGTCCATCCTAATGTATTTTTGTGCATTTTCAGAGTTTGTAATAACTTACCTTTTTATGAACATTAAGTTTGGAAGAAATCATTACCGGAAAAGTTTCATTTTCTCCCAAAAATGAGTATTTGAGATTACATGGCAATGGCTTCAAATCGGGTTTTGGTGGTTGAACACTTGAAGGTATGGACCCAATTGATCGTGGTGGCAATTCCTCAAATTTTGGTCTCCAAATATTTGCCTTTGATTCTTCCTGAAAACAAACCATTTGCAAATCTTCAGATTCATTAAACTCAGTTTCATTGGAAGAATTTTCAAATTGATCGTAAATTATTTTTTCAATAAAATCTACTTCCTGTAAATCATTATCATCTCTAGGTTGCTTACAAATGTTAAAAACATTCATTTTTAATGTCATGTTTCCAAAAGATAACTTCATCACTCCATTCCTACAATTAATCAATGCATTAGAAGTTGCAAGAAATGGACGTCCTAAAATAACAGGAATTGAATTGCATGCTTCAACAGGTTGTGTATCCAAGACAATAAAATCCACAGGAAAGATGAATTTATCAACTTGTACTAATACATCTTTAACTATTCCTCTAGGCATTTTTATAGATCTATTAGCAAGTAAAAGAGTAACAGAAGTAGGTTTTAACTCACCTAGATTGAGACTTTGAAAAACCGAATATGGAAGTAAATTCACACTAGCTCCAAGATCAAGTAAAGCTCTGTCAATTTTATGTTCTCCAATAAAGCAAGAAATTGCAGGACAACTAGGGTCTTTATATTTCAAAGCATTATTGTTCTGAAGAATGGCACTTACTTGTTCGGCTAAGAAGGCTTTCTTTTTCACATTCAATTTTCTCTTTACAGTGCATAGATCTTTCAAAAATTTAGCATAAGATGGTACCTGTTTAATAGCATCTAGCAAAGGTATATTAATCCTTACCTGTTTGAAAGTTTCAAAGATTTTAGAATTATGATTGACTTTCCTTTGTTTAGTCATAGCATGAGGAAATGGAAGTGCTGGTGGGGAATCAGTCTCTTCTTTGCAATGATCAGGTTCAACCATTTCCTTACCCTTGGAGACTAACTCACCTTCTTTCTCACAAGGTTCAAGAATGGGTTTTTTAATAACCTTACCACTGCGAAGAGTAGTGACTGATTTGACTTGATCTAGATGTTGGCTTCCGGAACTACTTGTACTTGAATTGTATTGACGTTTGGGATTTTGCTGGGGTTGAGATGGAAACTTACCTTTCTCCTGAAAACTGAGAGCAGATGTGAACTTTGCAAGAGTATCTTTCAAATCAACCATGGTTTGAGCATTTTGAGTGTTGACTGTCTCTTGCTTTTCAATGAATGCATGTAATGTTTTCTCAAGATTTCTTCTAGGAGGGGGAATATAAGGAGGTGCATATCCATGAGAATTTTAAAAATTATGTTGTGTTTGAAATGGTGGCTGTGAAGTTTGTGCATTATTGTTACCACTCTTCCAACTGAAATTTTGAGCATTTTCAGCTAGCAAGTCTAGGTACTCCATTGCTTCATCAGGGTCTTTATTTTCAAAAGTTCCATTGCACATCAATTCCACCATTTACCTATCTTTAGGTGTTAACCTTTCATAAAATTGTGAAACCAATCTCCATGTTTCAAAACCATGATGAGGACAGGTATTAAGCAAGTCTTTATATCTATCCCAACATTTGTAAAATGTTTCTCCTGGTTTTTGAGTAAAGGTGGTGATTTGTCTTTTGAAAGAATTTGTTCTATGAGAAGGGAAAATTTTCTTTAAAAACTGTTGTTGCATTTCATCCCAAGCATAAATGGATCCTGACCTAATATTTTGTAGCCATGTTTTAGCTTTATCTTTTAACGAAAAAGGAAAAAGCTTTAATCTGATGGTGTTCATGCTACAATTTAAGTCATTATAAGTGTTACAAACTTCTTCAAATTCTCTTAAGTGCAAGTATGGATTTTCTAATTCTAAGCCATGAAAAGTGGGTAAAAGTTGAATAATACCTGACTTAAAATTAAAATGAGATGCATCAGGAGGAAAAACAATACATGATGGTACATTTGTTCTTGTTGGATTCATATGATCTCTAAGTGTTCTAACACGATTATTCTCATTATGAATTGATTGGTTATCTTCTTCGGCCATGTTTTCTAAAGAAAATGATGATTTTCTAGAAAGTCTACCACTTAATGTACGTGTCCAAACTCTCATGCAAATACAAAAGAAAAGAAAAGAAAAAAGAAAAAGAAAAAGAAACAACAATTAGAAAAACAAATAAAAGTGAAAATAAAATAAAATAAAATATTTAATTTATACAATAACTTACCTCCCCGGCAACGGCGCCAAAAACTTGACACGATCAAAGAGTTGATGTCTTATCCCAAGTGCAGGAGTGTCAAAGTAAAATAACCCGGCAAGACCGGGGTCGAACCACAGGGAGGTGAATTATATAAATTACAAATAAAGAAAAAGATTTAAAGAGAATAATAACAGAAAAGGAGTTGAAGAAAGTTTTGGGATGTGATATTAATGTAAGGATTAAACAATAAGAAAACATATGTCAAGGTTATAGGATTCACTAATGGTATTTCAAATAAATATAATATAAACTCTTTTTATTACTCAACTAGAAACCACACACAAAGGAGGTTCTAATTGGATGATTTCTCGTTATTAGCTCATTATAAATTACTAACATGATCATATTAATTATCTTATCTAAGTAATACCATACTTATAAATATCATCAAGCATTCATGTTGCTAGTTTATGTTAACAACAAATCAAGTTCCTATCATAATAACGATGCCGGCCAAAAACTATGAAGGATTAAGCATTTAATGTACCAAATATTATACAACACAAATCTAAGTTAACCATTTAATAAGCAAGGTATTAAGAATTAGTAAGATAAAAAGATAAAACATGTTAATAACAATCTTTCTTGGATATAAATATTTAAAGCTCATGTTAAGTTTATATTATACCTATTCTAACACCATTAGAGAAACCTTTTCACCTTGATATAATTAACTTAGCTAAACATTAAGAAGGAGAAAAACATAAATAAGCAATATAAGAACATAAACATAATATAAGTTAACTAAGTATAGGAAAGGAAATGAAAGAGCATAAATAAGAGATTACTATAGCATGAAAGAAAACTTGAACATTACAAAGATGTAGAGAGAAAGCAAGAAGATAACTTTGATCTGAAAATTAATATGACTAAATACATGGACAAGGCCTCCTTTTATAGGCTAAGTTTCAGAACTATTGATTGATTGAAGAATTGGTGGGCATCCATTGATTTGGTGGCTGGTTTTTGACATTAATGGCTGCTGATTTTTTGATATTGTGGGCTGATTATTGATATTGTTGGCTGGCCAAAACGTCATTTCTCACATCAGAATTATAGCCAACTGAATTGTGGAAGTTGTGGGCAATTTTCTCAGCTTTCCAACAAAAAAAACCAGAGCTCATTTGGACTTCTAGAACTCAAGATATGAGCCAAAAACCGAATAGTGTTTGAGTTGCAGGACAGCTTCCGACGTCTTCATTGTTGCTAAGATTTGAGCTTGAAAACGGCAGAACTGAGTCTTTGAGTCCATATAAAAGTTGTAGGTCTATGTCTTACATTTCCATCGATATACAATGGACCTAAATCTGATATCTACAGCTCCAGATATGATCAAATTACCAAATGGTGTTCGAATTTGGAATTCACCACCAACACTTTGCTAAGTTTGGCCTTCTTTTTATCCTTTCAATTTCAATCCTTAAACTCATCAATCAATCCTTTTATTTATGTGATAGACCTGCATTTAGGATGAACATTTACCATGAATTAAAGGTATATTATATTTTTAGACTTGCTAATGTAAAACATGCTTTTGTTAGGGAATTTAATGATACTTTAGGTGCAATATGATGACATAAATCCTTAATGAGAATGCACTTTTAAGTACTAATCACTTTTCAATGAATGCATGCAATGTTTACTCAAGATTTCTTCTAGGAGGTGGAGCATAAGGAGGTGCATATCCATGAGAATTTTGGAAATTGTGGTGTACTTGAAACGATGGTTGTGAAGTTTGTACATGGTTGTTATCAGTATTCCAACTCAAATTTAGGTGATTTCTCCAACCAGGGTTGTATGTTTGCGAGTATGGGTTATGGTTGGCTCTTTGAAAACTGTTTAAAGCATGGGCTTTTTCATGGACACATTCCTTAAAAGAAGGCAAGGTTGGATAATTATTGGTTAAGTGTTCGTTTGTTTCACATATTTGACATATAATGTTTTCAACATATTTTAATTGACCACTCTTTTTCAATTCTAGTGCCTCGACTTTTCTAGCTAAAGATGCAAACTTGGCTTGTAGGTCATGATCTTCCCTAAGGTTGTCCATACCTCCACTAGATGTATGAGGTTGAGTTTTACTCGATGCCTCATAAGTACCCGCAGTGTCCTAATTTTGAGCATTTTCAGCTAACAAGTCTAAGTACTCCATTGCTTCATCAAGGTCTTTATCTTCAAAAGTTTCATTGCACATCAATTCAACCATTTGCCTATCTCTAGGTGTTAACCCTTCATAAAAATATGAAACCAATCTCCATGTTTCAAAACCATGATGAGGGCAAGTACTAAGCAAGTCTCGATACCTATCCCAACATTGGTAAAATATTTCTCCTGGTTTTTGAGTGAAAGTGGTGATTTGTCTTTTGAAAGAGTTTGTTTTGTGAGATGGAAAAAACTTCTTTAAAAACTGATGTTGCATTTCATCCTAAGTACAAATGGATCCTGGTCTCAAATTTTGTAGCCATGTTTTAGAAAGGAAAAAGCTTTAATCTAATGGTGTTCATGCTACAATTTGAATAATTATATGTTTTACAAACCTCCTCAAATTTTCTTAAATGCAAGTATGGATTTTTTATATCTAAGCCTTGAAAAGAAGGTAAAAGTTGAATAATGCTTGGTTTAAAATTAAAATGAGATGCATAAGGAGGAAAAACTATGCATGATGGTGCACTTGTTCTTGTGGGATTCATTTGGTCTCTAAGTGTTCTAACACGGTTATTCTCACTATTATCATTATGAAGTGATTGATTATCTTCTTCAACCATATTTTCTAAAAATGATGAGGATACTTTACAAAGTCTACCACTTGATGTACGTGACCACACTCTCATGCACGTGTAGGAATAGAATAAAAGGAAGAAGAAAACAAAAGAAGAAGAAACAAGAGACAAGAAACAAAGTTATATACAAGAAAAGTGAAAAGAAAAAATAAAATAAATATTATAATTTATACAAGAACTTACCTCCCCGGCAACGACGCCAAAAACTTGACACGACTAAAAGATTAATATCTTCTCCCAAGTGCAGGAGTGTCGAAGTAATAAATAACCCGACAAGACCAGGGTCGAACCACACGGAGGTTAATTGTACAAATTATGAATAACAATAATACAACAACAACAACAACAACAACAATAGTAGTAGTTGTAGCAATAGTAGTAGTAGTACTAATAATAATAATAATAATAATAATAATAATAAAGGAGAAGAAAAAGAAGAAGATGAAGATGAGAACTTTGAGATGGAAAATTAATGTAAGGATTAAATAATGATAATAACAAATGTCAAGGTTAGAGGTTCCACTAATGGTATGTCAAACAAGTATAATATAAACTTTTATTATTCAATTGGAAACCACACACAAAGGAGGTTCCAATCAGATTATAAATTGTTAACATGATTACATTAGTCATCTTATTCGATTAATGCTAATACTTGTAAATCTCGTCAAGCATTCATGATTATACTTATGTTAACAACAAACAAAAAATCAAGTTCCTTTTATAGCTCAGGTGTCGGTTATACCATACAGTATAAACTATGAAAGTGCCAAGCATTTGTCGTACCAAGTGTTATACAACATAAATCAAGATTAGTCATTTAACAAGCAAAGTATTAAAGAGTGAACAAGATAACAAATACAAAACATGTTAGTATCAAACATTAAAGTCCATATTAAGTTTACACTATACTTATTCTTACACCATTAGTGTAACCTTTTCACCTTGACATAATAAAATTAACTAAACATAATAAAAGAAAGAAAAATAAATAAACAAAATAAGAACATAAATAAGATAAAAGTTAACTAAGTAAAGGAAAGGAAATGAAAGGCATAAACTTGATATTAATGAAAGCAAAGCATAAACATTACAAAAAATACAAAGAGAGAAAGGAAGAGCATGATCTTGATCTGGACACCAAGATGCCTAAATGCATGGCAAATGCCTCCTTTTATAGGCCAAAATTGGGAACTATTGATTTGATGACCTTAATCTGGAAACCAAGATACCAAAATGCATTGCAAATGCCTCTTTTTATAGGCCAAAATTGGGAACTATTGATTTGATGACTAATTGATGAGTGGGTGACCAACTCTTGACTTGGTGACAATCCTTATCTTCTCTTGTCTGCCCAAATAATTATTGATAACCTCAAAATTGGAGCCACTTGAAAACATGAAAGTTGTAGGAAATTGTCTCAGCTTTCTTGTGTGAAAAATGCAAGTCATTTGGACATCTAGAACTCCAGATATGGGCCAAAAACTGAACAGTACTCGGGTTAGAAGACAGATTCAGACCTCTTTGTTGTTGCTCCAATTCGGACCTAAATTAGAGATCTACAGCTCCATATATGACTCAATTATCGAACAGTGTTCTGGTTTGGATTGCACTAACATCTCTTTTCTATGTTTGGCCATCTCTTTGTCCTTTCAATTTCAGTTCTTAAATTCATCAATCAATCCTTTCATTTATATGATAGGCCTGCATTTGAAATAAACATTTATCATAAATTAAAGGTATCTTATATTATTAGATACGTTATTATAAAACATGTTTTAGTTAAGGAGTTATTGATACTTCAAGTACAGAATGATAATATAAAACCTTGATAAAAATGCACTTTTAAGTATTAATCACCTATTTCTTATGTTTATAGCTAAACCAAACTGAAATCCAAGATTTATAGCTCCAAATATGACCTAATGACTGAATAGTGTTATAATTTGAATTGAATCGGCATCTTCTTTCTACGCTTAGCATTTTTTTTGTCCTTTCACTTTCAATAGTTAATCACAACAATCAATCCTTTGAATTGTGAAATATGTTAGCATTTAAAATGAGCATTTACCATAAATTAAAGCTATCTTATATTATCAGACTTATTATTATAAAACATGCTTTAGTCAAGAATTATTGATACTTCAAGTGCAAAATAATAATATAAAACCTTGATAAAAATATATTTTTTAGTACTAATCAATTATCATCATTAATAAATTTTAAAAATTGTTATTACTATATAAGAAATACCACATAGGGACATATGGCATTTGACATGCTGCCTGGGGCTAGGCATACCCCCTGTGCCCACGTGGCGCTTGAGCTCCTGCTCATTCTTGAGCACATCCTTGCACATACATGGCGCTAGGGCTACCTACTTGAGGCTCAGGCACACCACAGTGCCCAATTGGTGCTTGGGGCTATGCTGGGCGTGTCCATGCATGTGCCTCACTTAGGCACACCAGGCACTTGGGTTATGTTGCTGGACTCAAAGGGAATGGGTCTGGCGTCACAATCCAAGATCAACGGGTCATGCATAAGGATCTAATTTTAAATATTATTATTTATTTTAGAAATATTATTACTTTTATTATAATTAATATGATTAATAAAATAATTAATAATTTTCAAAGAAATTATTACTATTGATATTGATAACAATTAATATTTATATTATTAATTTTATGGTGTTTTTTTATAAAGATAAAAAGTGAGCCCGCAACATAGTGTTATTAAAAATATTCAACAATTCCACGTATTAATGTAAAAAATATTATAATTTGCATTGTAAATTTTTTTTTATAATTCAACATATGCATATCAAAGATATTATTATTTGTGTTATAATATTATTATTTTTATAAGAACTCAAAATTTTAATATAAAAAATATTATTATTTACGTTCTCAATATTCTTGGAATTAAAAATAGTATTATTTTCAGTATAATTAAAAGTATTAATATTAAAAATATTATCTTTTGTGTTATAAATATTATTATTTTTATAATAATTAATATTACTAATAAAATAATTAGTAAATTAGAAAAAAAAATTATTCTTAACATTGAAAAACACTCATGTATTTGATTTGAAAGGTAAAATTAAAAATTAATATTAGTATTATTATTATTATCATTATCATCATCATCATCATTAATAAATTTTTAAAAATTGTTATTTTTATTAAAGAAAAATCACATGGGAACATGAGGTGCTTGGGGTGTTGCCTAAAGGCTGGGTACATCCTTTGTGCCTATGTGGCACCCAGGTCCTGTTTGTCCCTAAGGGGTGTGGCATGATGGCAAAGAACTTGAGATCTGCATAGTAGGTCTTGAGTGCAGGTCTTCAGTTCGAGTTAGAATATACACCTCTTGTAAGATGATTAGTACTTAAAAGTGCATTTTTATCATGGTTTTATATCATCATTTTGCACTTGAAGTATCAATAACTCCTTAACTAAAACATGTTTTATAATAATATATCTAATAACATAAGATACCTTTAATTTATGGTAAATGTTCATTTTAAATGCAGGCCTATCACATAAATGAAAGGATTGATTGATGACTTGAAGAACTTAAATTGCAAGGATAAAGAGATGGCCAAACTTAGAAAAGAGATGTCGGTGCAATCCAAACCGGAACACTGTTCGGTAATTGGGTCATATCTGGAGCTACAGATCTCAGATTTAGGTCCAATTTATATGGATGGAAAGGTAAGACATAGGCCTACAACTTTCATATGGAGCCCAAGATCTAAAAAGGCCATTATCAAGTCCAAATTGTAGCAACAACAAAGAAGCCCGAATCTGTCTTCCAGCCCGAGCACTGTTCGGTATTTTGGCCATATCTGGAGTTCTAGAAGTCCAAATGAGCTGAAGTTTTTACACAAGAAAGCTGAGACAATTGCCTACAACTTTCATGTTTACAACTGGCTCCAATTTTGACGTTATCAATGACGTTTTGGGCAGACAAGAGAAGATAAGGATTGTCACCAAGTCAAAAGTTGGTCACCCACTTATCAATTAGTCATCAAATCAATAGTTCCCATTTTTGGCCTATAAAAGGAGGCATTTGCCATGCATTTAGGCATCTTGGTGTTCAGATCAAGATCATGCTCTTCCTTTCTCTCTTTGTATTTTTTATGCTTTGTTTTCATTAATATTAAGTTTATGCCTTTCATTTCCTTTCCTTTACTTAGTTAACTTTTATGTTCTTATTTTGTTTATCTATTTTGCTTTCTTTCATTATGTCTAGCTAAGTTAATTATGTCAAGGTGAAAAGGTTACACTAATGGTGTAAGAATAAGTATAATGTAAACTTAATATGGACTTTAATGTTTGATACTAACATGTTTTATATTTGCTATCTTGTTCACTCTTTAATACTTTGCTTGTTAAATGACTAATCTTGATTTATGTTGTATAACACTTGGTACAACAAATGCTTGGCACTTTCATAGCCCATAATGTATGGTATAACCGACACCTGAGCTATGAAAGGAACTTGATTTGTTGTTAACATAAGTTATAATCATGAATGCTTGACGAGATTTACAAGTATTAGCATTAATTGAATAAGATGACTAATGTAATCATGTTAACAATATATAATCTGATTGGAACCTCCTTTGTGTGTGGTTTCCAATTCAATAATAAGAGTTTATACTATACTTGTTTGATATACCATTAGTGGAACCTCTAACCTTGACATTTGTTATTATCATTGTTTAATCGTTACATTAATATTCCATCTCAAAGTTCTCATCATCTTCTTCTTCTTCTCTTTCTTTATTATTATTATTATTACTACTACTACTACTACTACTACTACTACTACTACTACTACTACTACTACTACTACTACTACTACTACTACTACTACTACTACTACTACTACTACTACTACTACTACTACTACTACTACTACTACTACTACTACTACTACTACTACTACTACTACTACTACTACTACTACTACTACTACTA
>NW_011500750.1:73194-83243 GCF_000495115.2 Populus euphratica
GTGTGTGGTTTCTAATTGAATAATAAAAGTTTATACTATACTTGTTTGACATACCATTAGTAGATCCTCTAACCTTGACATTTGTTATTATCATTGTTCAATCCTTACGTTAATCTTTCCATCTCAAAGTTCTCATCAACATCTTCTTTTTCTTTTTCTTCTTCTATTATTATTATTATTATTACTACTACTACTACTATTACTACTACTATTATTATTGTAAGTATTGTTATTGTTGTTATTACTATTATTATTGTTGTTGTTGTTGTTACTATTGTCGTTTATAATTTGTACAATTAACCTCTTTGTGGTTCGACCCCGGTCTTGCTGGGTTATTTATTACTTCGACACTCCTACACTTGGAAGAAGACAACAATCTTTTAATCGTGTCATAAGAGTTTGTGACAACCGGGGTTTTACTCTCTCACCTAGGCCCACAAAGTACACTTTTCGGGGGGTGGAGTTTCCTCATATAAAAAAAAAGTCTTGTCTTAGTGCTGGGTACACCCCTACACACACGTGGCGCTTGGGCTGTATGCCTGTAGGTTTGACACCCCCAACGCACACGTAACACTTGGATTCATCAAGACCCAACTATTCTTGAGCCCTACATTCTGCAAAACCCAAAATAGCGTAAGGTCATTGGCTGTGTTGGGCTCAAAATAGACATAGATCTTGCTCGTGCAATACCTAAAGCCTTTAGTTCTGTCAGCGTTAAGACCCATCTTTTTAAGAAAATAAAATATGAGCCCATGATGTCATGTCGACCACCTAACTAATATTTGCTATTATGGATCAATGAAATGTTTTAAAAGAACACAAATTTCTAGTTGGTACATCTAGAACCATCCAAAATTAATTTATTAGATAAAAAACTAAAAACAAATACAAAAACACAAAATCAAACCATAATTTTTTTTTTATCTCTTGACCTTGATTTACTTTTTAAAAAAGGATAAAGTTTAAAAAACACCTTAATTAAAATTTTCTTGTTGAATGGAACTTATTAATACCAAGATCAATTTTCTTGTTATTGGAATATGGCCAACAACAATTTTCTCTTTTTTTTTTCACCATAATTCAATGAATGTTTCTCTCCTCTCTTAAAGCAAAATGCTAAAAAATAAAACAAATAAATTTTTAAACCATAATAAAAATATTAATTTAAATTTAGGATTAGTCATGTGTCTTATACATGTTTTACATCTTGATCCCTTTGTCTTTTAATTTGGTCTTTTCACCACAATTTCAAACTTAATCTAAAGCTAATTAAGCCAAAAAAAATTCAATCAAAAAAATTAAACAAAAGAAAAAAAATTAAAGGGAAAAAATGAGCTTCATTATTCATATAGCTTTACTGAATAATGAAGCTTCACAAAGTAGGACAAATATTTTAGTAGAGAAGTTAAAAATTATAATCTGTCTCTAGTATATTGTTTTACACCATGGTATTTTTTGTATAAATTTTAAAATTTATCAGATATAATATTTTAAAAATTCTGAAACTTTATCCTCATGGTCAAATGATATATGAGAATGCTCCACAAAAAAATTTCAACTCAATTTATTAATTATATTAAAAATTATACACAATAACGCAAAACTGGTTAAATTATGATTTTTTTTAAAAAAAATCAATCACTCTAAAATTTCTGAAATTTTAACCAAAATTAAAAAAATATATTAGAAATCTCTACACAAATTTCTAGATATTTTTTTGAAGAGTTATGAATTTTTAATATATACCTAGTTAATTTATAATTTTTCATCTAAAAATTAAAATCTTCTTATTTCATAGTTGCATATATCACCCAATTATTTTACTATCTCCTCGTAGCCACTTTACTATATTTATTTTTCATTTTTAATCATTTTACCATCTCCTCGTAGCTAGCAGAATTCCCGCTGGAAGTAGAATCACTCACCGAAGCATCAAACTCAAATTTTCTGATAAAAATAACATATGATTTCTAAATAGTAAACTTGCATTAAAAAACTCTGTTAGCGCAACTACTTCATTAACAAGCAGAAGCCACAAACCTGTCCAAATTTGTAAGCATCTAATGATGAGAGCAGAAGGCTGAGAGAACGCCTATTGCCAGAGAAGGTCGGCGCAGGAAAAAGCAATGCTTAAGATTATTCATTAAATCTGAGGATTCACCTTGTGAGGTACGAGATGCTCCAGAACTTGTTTTTTATTTTTTTTTCCAGCTCTTGTGGGGTCTGCAAAAAATATAAATAAATTAATAATTGGACATCACTGTAGACAACCCCTACCCTAAGAATCAGACACAGCAGTAACATATCTCGGCCCTTATAGCATGCGGATATAATTTATTGTATCTTTTTTCATAGTTATCCTTTCAGTACTTATATAAATGCTTAAACCTACCCTCCCATATGCTAGGGCATCTGGCTGGGCTTAGAAGTTGGACATGAGTGGTTATTTCCAACCTCGCCTGTTATCAAATTGATTTGAAATCAGATAAGCACAACTATAAATTCAAAGCTTAAAATGTTTGAATCTTAATCTGGACAAAATACCTTCCAAGAATACCGGTTGCTGACTCTTCACAACACCAACAAACTCACAGGGAGCCACACGTCCCTAAAAGTATTGTGAGGACGAGTTAACAAATAAACAGCATATGGGAATTGAAGTTGGTGCCACGCAAATTGGGAAAGAGCATGTCACTGTTCAATTAGGAACCATCCACAATACAGAACTAAATTTCAAGCTCCATTTATAAAGACAGGTTGTCGAGGTGCATATATGTCAAGTTTACCATGACATGGTGTGTGTAGGATAAAAAGGCAATGTCTTGTATAAATATGTCAAGATTAGAAATAAATGTACCCAGAAACAGCTTCTCCCACAAAAGTAAAGTTAAGCAGGGATTTCCTCAAAAAATTGAACTCATAGAACTAGGGAAGTTTTTGAATTTAAGAAAATCAACGTGGTTATCCCTTGACCTAATTTTACTTCCACCACGTAACAGGAAAATTACCTGGTGAATTAGTTGATAAAAGCTACGCTGACCATATGCTCCTGGTTCACCAAAATCAATTTCACCAGTTTCAAAGGGAAGTGGTTTACCATCAATAGATACCCCCTTGCCATTACTTTCCATGCTGACCTAGATTTAAGTAAAATAAACAAGCTCTTAGTACTTTAATAAGCAAAATTTCTCTTTTTACATATTTAATACTATAAAGGGAATAGATGGCCTAAAGGAGTAGTAGAAAGAGCAATAGGACCACTAGTAAAGTTACAGTGATTGAGAATTCTAAATGAATGGTAGCGCAAATAGATCTAGTGAAGAAACACTCGCTTGTGCAGGATATCCAAAAAAATGAAATATTCCACACGCTCAATACACCGAAAAGTACCTGAAGGAGAGAGAAGGAGAAAGTCAGAATGTTATCAACATGTCTTTAGAATCTCATAAAACACATCCAGAACTAATGCCTGTTCAAATAATCCCCCAGATGGATAGCCACAAGGCAAATGACATGAAGCACCATACTAACTGCATCAAAGCTAAGAGGACCTCAAAGACTGTAATCATATATCATACCAACTACTTAATCAATAGAGCATTCCGCTATTTTTTAGATAAAAAATTATAAATTTGATAGAATTTTATGATGGTAGTTAAGAATAATTGGGAGGCTTAACCTATTGATAAATTACCTAATATTTTCTATATATATATATATATATATATATGGCAATATATAATAATAATAATGGAGGTTATAACATAAAAGCATGACTATAATATTTTATACAGAGATACATTTTATAATATACACCCTTAAGTTAAGGGTGGAGGATCGACCTGAAACTTGAATAAAAAAGTAGTAAATAGAGTAGTACAAAGCGGCTTAGTAAGAACATCAACAAGTTAATCGTGAGAAGAGATAAAACGAATTTGAATTTCTTTCTTTGTAACTCAGTCTCATACAAAATGATAGTTAACCTCAATGTGTTTAGTACGAGCATGAAATATAGGATTTGCAGATAAATAAGTAGCACCAAAATTATCACACCAAATAGTAGGAGTAGAAGCAGAAGCAGAATGAATTTGCAAATCTCTCAATAGATATTAAAACTAAATAACCTTAGTAGTTCTATCTGCCAAGGCTTTATACTCAATTTTGAAAGAGGAGTAAGCAACTATGCATTGCTTACTTGATTTTCATGAAATCGACGTCTGACCAAAGAAGACAAGATAACCACCTATACACTGTGATCATTAGTATTACCTGTCTAATCTGCATATATAAAGCCATGTAGATCAAAAGAGGAACTACAAGTGATATGTAAGCTATAGAGGGGTTGATTAGTACTTAAAAGAGCTTTTTTATCAAGGTTTTATATTACTATTTTGCACTTGAAGTATCAATAATTCTTTAACTAAAGCATGTTTTATAATAATAAGTCTAATACCATAAGGTACCTTTAATTTATGGTAAATATTCATCCTAAATACAGGCCTATTATATAAATAAAAGGATTGATTGATGAGTTGAAGTATTAAAATTAAAAGACAAAGAGAGGGTCAAATTTAGAAAAGAGATGCTAGTGTAGTCCAAACTAGAACATTATTCGGTAATTGGATCATATCTAGAGCTAAAGATCTCAGATTTAAGTCTGATTTATATGGATGGAAAGCTAAGACATAGGCCTAAAACTATCATGTGAAAGTCAAGACTCAATTCTGCTATTTGGAAATCCAAATCTTAGCAACAACATAGGAGTTCAAATCTGTTCTGCAGCCTAGACACTGTTTAGTGTTTAGCTCATATCTCGAGTTCTGGAAATCCAAATAACCTTAGTTTTTTTCCTTCTGAAAAGCTAAGATAATTTCCTAGAAGTTTCATGTTGAAATCTGATTCATATTCTAATGTTATCAATGACATTTTATTCAGAAAAGAAGATAAGGATTGTCATCAAGTCAAGAGTAGGCTACCCACTCATCAATTAATCATCAAATCAATAGTTCTCAATTTTAGCCCATAAAAGGAGATATTTTCCATACATTTAAACATATTGGTTTCCAAATCAAGATCATACTCTTGCTTTCTCTCTTTGTATTTTTGTAATGCTTAAGTTTATCTTTCATTAATATTCTATTTATGCCTTTCATTTCATTTCCTTAGTTAATTTTTATCTTATTTATGTTTTTATCTTGTGTGTTTATGTTTCTCTCTTTCATTATGTTTAACTAAGTTTATTATGTCAAGGTGAAAAGGTTACACTAATGATGTAAGAATAAGTAAAGCATAAATTTAATATGTACTTTAATGTTTGATACTAATATATTTTGTATTTGTTATCTTGTTCACTCTTTAATATTTTGCTTGTTAAATGACTAATCTTGATTTATGTTGTATAACACTTGGTACAACAAATGCTTGGCACTTTCATAGCCCATAATGTATGGTATAACCGACACCTGAGCTATGAAAGGAACTTGATTTATTGTTAACATAAGTTATAATCATGAAAGCTTGACGAGATTTACAAGTATTAGCATTAATTGAATAAGATGACTAATGTAATCATGTTAACAATATATAATCTGATTGGAACCTCCTTTGTGTGTGGTTTCCAATTCAATAATAAGAGTTTATACTATACTTGTTTGATATACCATTAGTGGAACCTCTAACCTTGACATTTGTTATTATTATTGCTTAATCCTTACATTAATATTTGATCTCCAAGTTCTCATCATCATCATCTTCTTCTTCTTCTCTTTCTTTATTATTATTATTATTATTACTACTACTACTACTACTACTACTACTACTACTACTACTACTACTACTACTACTACTACTACTACTACTACTACTACTACTACTACTACTACTACTACTACTACTACTACTACTACTAGAATAGGAATAGCAATAGCAATAACAATAGCAATAGTAATAGTAATAGTAATATGACCAACTCTTAACTAAGTGACAAACCTTATCTTCTTTTATTTGCCTAAAATGTCATTGATAACATCAGAATTGGAATCTCTTGAAACATGAAAGTTCTACAAAATTGTCTCAACTTTTCAGAAAAAAATAGTGAGGTCATTTGGACTTCTAAAACTCTAGATATGGGTCATACACTAAACAATGTTTGGACTGCAAGACAGATTCAAATTTCTTTGTTGTTGCTACAATTTGGACTTCATAATGGCCTTTTTAGACTAGTAATCAAAGCGTTAAAATAGAAAACAAATTTGCAAATTTCACAAAGCAAGGTATTCATCATTTAACTTCCATTAGTCTATCGAGATAAACAAACTCTCATTAACTTTATATATCTGCTCAATACCACTTAACACGATATTAATAAACCTTTCTTTTGTGCTCAATGTATCAACACATAATTATGGGGCTTTTCTTGGAAGAAAACAAAATTTTTGTTCTAATGTTTAAGGTTAACTTCCTTGGGTTGGGTTTATTATTATTTTTTTCTCTTTTTTCTTATTTTTTTTAATATATATACACATAACTTAAAACATGATACATCTTTAACCCATGTAACAAGTTTTCGGTTAATAACTCCATACTAGTTTGCCTTAGGGCATTAGGTGTTGAGACACCTCCACAAGCTTAGTAACTTGGGTTGTAAATGCCGATACGTAGATAGTACAATGTTTGATTCCCTTAAGCTTTTTTGCTCAACCAATGTAATAAACGTTAGGCCAATAGCTCCCAAGTTAGTTGACTTTAGGGTATTAGGTGTTAAAACACCCCTTCAAGCTTAATTGATTAGGTTAGGGAGATTACGAAACCAAACTTATCTACAATTTTATTATCATCTTTTGTTTGCTCTTTTTTTTTCCAAATTATATAATATCTCTTTCCCTTAATAACCAAACTTATCTACAATTTTATTATCATCTTTTTTTTGCTCTTTTTTTTTTCCAAATTATATACTATCTCTTTCCCTTAATTGTTACCTTTAACAAAAGAATATAAATAATGTAATAATCCAATATGAACCCATTATCATATGTTATAGTGTGTGCGTCAAAATGAAGGTTCAAGAATACTTGTTAAATGAGTATATAAGCAGAATTAAGTGATAACAATATAAGAGTTTATAAACTAAATATTTCAAGAAGTATTTTGATAGACCTTGTTTTGAATATTGCAAATAACCATTAAAAAATGTTAAATAAGATACGTCTCAAGAGTCAATAAAATTCCTCCATACTCTGTCATCTTAATAATAACAGTTTGCAAATAGTTTATGAAATAGAAAACACAGTTAATTTTTTTTTTAATATCAACTACTACCATATCCCCCCAATCAAAACGAGACATTATCCTTAATGTCCTAAGGTAGAAAGACAGAATATAGAAGACATCACCTGAAACATCAAACACTAACAAACCTAAAACACACTTAAACAAATATAAAAAATTACAAAATAAAAAATTATGCTATTAATAAAACTAAAAGACATAAATTTTTACAAACTAAAGTTGAAATCGTGGTTGTGATTGTGGCTCACATCTTTCCTTAGTTTTACGTCCAAAAACGACTTAAAATCCCTCTATAGGTAGGGGATAGGCTTTTGATTAATACTAAAAAGTGTATTTTTATTAAGGTTTTATATTATCATTTTACACTTGAAGTATCAATAATTTCTTAACTAAAGAATGTTTTATAATGGCATATCTAATAATATAAGATACATTTAATTTATGGTAAATGTTCACTTTAAATGCAGGCCTATCACATAAATGAGAGAATTGATTGATAAGTTTAAGAACTGAAATTAATTGGGTCATATCTAGAGTTGTAGATTTTAGATTTAGGTCTACTTTATATGGTTGGAAAGGTAAGACATAAGCTTACAACTTTCATAGGAGCAAAAGATTTGAAAAGGCCATTTTCAAGTCCAAATTGTAGCAACAACGAAAAAGTCTGAATTTGTCCTGCAGCCTAAACACTATTTAGTGCTTGACCCATATCTGAAGTTTTAGAAGCCTAAATGACTCCACTTTTTTTTCCTGGAAAGCTGAGACAATTTCTTAGAACTTTCATGTTTCAAGTGGTTTCAATTCTGACATTATCAATGATGTTTTAGGTAGAGAAGAAAAGATAAGAATTGTCTCCAAGTCAAGAGTTGGCCACCCACTCATCAATTAGTCATCAAATCAATAGTTTGTAATTTTAGCCTATAAAAAGGAGGCATTTGCCATGCATTTAGACATCTTGGTATCTAGATCAAGATCATGCTCTCACTTTCTCTCTTTGTATTTTTTTGTAATGCTTAAGTTTTGCTTTCATTAATATCTTGTTTATGCCTTTCATTTCCTTTCCTTTTCTTAGTTAACTTTTATTTTATTTATATTTCTCTTCTTCATTATGTTTAGCTAAGTTTATTATGTTAAGGTGAAAAGGTTACACTAATGGTGTAAGAATAAGTATAGTGTAAACTCAACATGGACCTTAATGTTTGATACTAACAAATTTTGTATTTGTTATCTTGTTCACTTTTTAATACTTTGCTTCTTAAATGGTTAATCTAGATTTACATTGTATAACACCTGGTATAACAAATACTTGACACTTTCATAGCCTATATTATATGGTATAACCGACACCTGAGTTATGAAAGAAACTTGATTTGTTGTTAACATAAGTTATAATCATAAATGTCTGACAACAATTACAAGTATTAACATTATTCGAATAAGATAACTAATATAATCATGTTAATAATTTATAATCTGATTGGAATCTCCTTTATGTGTGATTTCAAATTGAATAATAAGAGTTTATACTATATTTTTTTGACATACCATTAATGAATCCTCTAAACTTGATATTTGTTGTAATCATTGTTTAATTCTTATATTGATCTTTTATCTCAAAGTTCTCAACAACTTCTTCTTCTTCTTCTTCTATTATTATTATTGTTGTTATTATTAGTATTATTACTATTATTACTACTACTACTATTATTATTCTTGTTGTTATTATTATTATTACTACTATTATTACTACTAATACTACTACTACTATTATTATTCTTGTTATTGTTGTAGTTGTTGTTGTTATTGTTATATTGTTGTTATTTATAATTTATACAATTAACCTACTTATGGTTCAACCCCGGTCTTGCCGAGTTATTTATTAATTTGACACTCCAACACTTGAGAGAAGACATCAATCTTTTAATCGTGTCAACTTCTCATCTAGTTTTCTTAAAAACTGGCAAACATGGTTTTTTTTAGTCTGATTCCCAAAACTATGCCAAGCATGTTCTTCACGAAAAAGGGTTCGTAAGTCATAAATTGCATGATGCTTATCTCCACTTTGACGAGACTTAAGAGTCAATGGAATATTATCTAAAGACTCTTTGTGTTTTGAAATAAATCCCACTTTTTGATAATTTTCACAGGTTTTGCAGAATGCATGTGAATCCTTGAATATGGTGGGTGACACGACGAAAAGATTGATGTCTTCTCCCAAGTGCAGGAGTGTCGAAGTAATAAATAACCCGGCAAGACCGGGGTCGAACCACAAGGAGGTTAAGTGTATAAATTATAGATGACAACAACAACAACAACAACAACAACAACAACAACAACAACAACAACAACAACAACAACAACAACAACAACAACAACAACAACAACAACAACAACAACAACAACAACAACAACAACAACAACAACAACAACAACAACAACAACAACAACAACAACAACAACAACAACAACAACAACAACAACAACAACAACAACAACAACAACAACAACAACAACAACAACAACAACAACAACAACAACAACAACAACAACAACAACAACAACAACAACAACAACAACAACAACAACAACAACAACAACAACAACAACAACAACAACAACAACAACAACAACAACAACAACAACAACAACAACAACAACAACAACAACAACAACAACAACAACAACAACAACAACAACAACAACAACAACAACAACAACAACAACAACAACAACAACAACAACAACAACAACAACAACAACAA
>NW_011500750.1:85097-93037 GCF_000495115.2 Populus euphratica
AAAACTTAAGCATTACAAAAATACAAAGAGAGAAAGCAGAAGCATGATCTAGATTTGGAGGGCAAGATGCCTAAATGCATGGCAAATGCCTCCTTTTATAGGCCAAAATTGGGAACTATTGATATGATGACTAATTGATGGGTGGGTGGTCAACTCTTAACTTGGTGACAATCTTTATTTTCTCTTGGTTGCCAAAATATCATTGATAACGTCAGAATTGGAACCACTTGAAAACATAAAAGTTGTAATAAATTATCTCAGATTTCTAGGAAAAAAAATCAAGGTCATTTGGACTTCTAGAACTTTAGATATGGGCCAAACACTCAATAGTATTTGGGCTATAGGATAGATTCAGACTTCTTTGTTGTTCTTATAATGTAGACTTGAAAATGGCCTTTTTAAATATTAGACTCTATCAAAGTTGTAGGCTTATGTCTTACCTTTTCATCCATATAAAGTAGACCTAAATTCGAAATCTACAGCTCCAGATATGACCCAATTAGAGAACAGTGTTCCGGTTTGGACTGCACCTACTTCTCTTTTCTAAGTTTGGCCATCTCTTTATCCTTTCAATTTTAGTTCTTAAACTCATCAATCAATCCTTTCATTTATGTGATAGGCCTGCATTTAAAATAAACATTTACCATAAATTAAAGGTATCTTATATTATTAGATATGTTATTATAAAACATATTTTAGTTAAGGAGTTTTTGATACTTCAAATACAAAATAATGATATAAAACAATGATAAAAATGTACTTTTAAGTACTAATCACACCCCCCCAATTAGTTTATTGCTAGTCCCTAGTAATCAAAGCATTAAAATAGAAAAACAATTTACAAATCCCACAAAGGAATGTATTCATTATTCAACTTCTATTAATCTATCCGGATAAACAAACTCTCATTAAATTTATATATCTACTCAATACCTCTTAAACAAGATATTAATAGACCTTTCTTTTGTGCTCAATATATCAACACATGGTTATGGGGCTTTTCTTGGAAGAAAAAAAAATTATTCTATTGTTTAAGGTTAACTTCCTTGGGTTGGGATTATTATTATTATTATTATTAATATATATACATATAACTTAAAACACCATGCATCTTTAACCCATGTAACGAGCTTTCAGTTAATGACTCCCAAACTAGTTGATCTTAGGGCATTAGGTGTTGAGACACCCCTACGAGCTTAGTAACTCGGGTGACCGATATTAATACATAGATAATACAATGTTTGATTTCCTTAAGCTTTTCTCCTAAACCCATGTAACAAGCGTTAGGCCAATAGCTCCCAAGTTAGTTGACTTTAGACTTAATTGCTTAGGTTAGGGAGGCTATGAAACCAAACTTATCTACATTTTTATTATCATTATTTTTTTTGCTCTTTTTTTTGTTATTTTTAAATTATATACTATCCCTTTCCCACAGTTGTTACCTTTAACAAAAAATATAAATAATGAAATAATCCAATATGGAACCCACAATCATATGTTAAAGTGTGTGTGTGAAAATTAAGGTTTAAGAATATATATTAAATGAGTATATAAGCAAAATTAAGTAGTAATAATAATACGAGAGTTTGTAAACCTGAATATTTCAAGAAGTATTATGATAGATCTTGTTAATAATGGTTACTAAGATGCGTCTCAAGAGTTATTTTAACAAAAGAGCTCATTTACTCTATCATCCTAGTAACAACAATTTTGCACATGCTTTCTGAAATGGAAACAACAATTAGTTAATTTTTTTTTGTCAACTACTACCCTCTCCCCCCAACCAAAACGAGATATTGTCTTCAATATCCTAATGTAGAAAGATATAGTATAGAAGATATCACATGAAATAATAAACACTAACCAACCTGAAATACACTTAAATAAATATAAGAAAAAATAAAACACAATAATAAAAATAAAAGACACAAAGATTCACAAATAAAGACTCAAATACAATCTAAGCTTTTTATGGCTTTCCTTAGATAACCAATTTATATGACTCATGGAGGAATCAATTACAGGAATGAAAGATTGTAGTTGATTAATCAATTGTTCAGCAATAGTAGCAGAGATTATGATTTGTCGTGCCGAAGATGTTAGAAATTCATGTTTCACAGCATGATCAAGAAAGGACAACAACGTATCATAATAACAATTAACATTTAACAAACCTGTGAGTTTATAGTGAATGTGCAGTTGGACCCAAGAGGAGATATGAAAGATCTCTTCCAATGTACCTAGACCACCTGATAAGGCAATGAAGGCATTAGCATGGTTAAACATTGTATTCATTCAAGCATACATTGTAGAGACTTGTAGTTCCTCTCCAATTGTTTTTCCAATAATGTCCCTTTGTGCTAAAGCTTTGGGGACGACCCCCAAAACTTGACTACCTTCTAAAAATATAGCTATTAACACACCTCCTATTAATCCAAGACTACCTCCCCTATACACTAAAAGAATTTTTCTCTCAGCTAGCACCTAATCAAGATGATTTGTTGATTCTAAAAACTCATTTTCTTTCCCAGGACTAGATCCACCAAAAACATAAGCATTTCTTATGTGATGACTTAAGGAACTTGTCATTTCTACACACTTCTATATTTGTTGAAAGTATGGGTTGAGTAAAAATGAAAGGAAGGAAGAGATGATTTTATAGATTAGAAATTAAAAAGGCAACCATACTACCTATATGTAGGCTAACTAGAGTCTCTCTCTCTCTCTCTATTTATTTATTTTTGAATCTCTCTCTCTCTCTCTCCCTTTATTTATTTATTTTTAAAAAGCATGTGTATGCACAAGTAGTTGTGATTATGACTCACATCTTCCCTTGGTTTTACGTCCAAGAATGGTTTAAACGCCATATATGGGTCGGGGATAGACTTCTCATCTAGCTTTCTTAAAAACTAGCAAATAGGATCTTTTTTAGTCAGATTTACAAGACTAAGTCGATCATGTTCTTTTAAAAATAAGACCATAAATCATGAATTGCATGATGTACATCTCCATTAAAATGCGTCTCAAGAGTTAATAAAAGATTATCTAAAGACTCCTTACTCAGATCATCCTTAATGAATTGTATTTTATCTTCATGGTTTATAGATACCATTCCTAAAGAACGACATTGTGCATTACAAGTCTATATGGCACATCGATGACAGACTTTCAGTTGTTTTGCACGACGTTTCTTTGCAAAAGTGCTTTTACCTGTTCCAAGCATGTCTGAAATGAAAGAATTAGAGGACTCACCTAATAATAGGACCTTTGCTTCAATCAACCAGTGAATATCTTTAGGAATTCCATGATTCATTAACAACCTCAATCTGGCACGATAAATTTTTGTAATTGCATTTTGATGCAAAGCGGGAAAATACTTTTTTAATTTTTCAAGATTATTGTCAATTTTCAAATGAGAATTGGAAGAGAGATTTAAAGAATTGCACAAATATAAACATAGATATCAGTTATTATGGAAAACTAAAAGAATCGACTTAAGTCGCGAAGTACCGTTATTCGCCATTTGATTGGGGTGAGAGGAACTAATAAAAATCACTCAAAAAGAAACACAAAAACAATGTGAGGAAAAAAATCAATCTTTATATACAAGATCACCCAATTCAATAGAATCATTTTCAATTGAAAAATTATCAAAGTAAACTTTCAAACGATGTTTATTTACCTTGAAAATATTGTCATTCTTTAGATTCTCGATATCACAAGCCCCATATGGATATACATGTTTCACAATAAATGGATCGCTTGTTGCAATGTCGCGGTCGCATAAATTAATTATCTTTGCTTAAAACATAACACACAAGATAATATAGAGCAACCAAGGGGTCGATCCCACGAGAAAGATTTTGTTTAGATTTTTATGTTATACATTATGCAATTTAGGGGGGTTTTGATTTGTGATTATCTAAAATATAGAAGAAATTAAACTAGCAAACAAAATCAATTGAAACCGAAATTTATCAAGAAAACAAACCTTGGTCACAAGCACACATCCACCAATGAAAATTAGAACCGATCCTTGAAACAAAACAACAATTTATATTCTGAATTTTTATCTTTTCTTAATGTTGATTAATTAATGGATCTGCCGTATAATTAATCCTAACTAACAAACAATCACAATGTTCGCATTAATGATTTAGTTCAATGGCAGCCCTAAGAACTAGATATTTGAGTGTTCTCCCTAAGTTTAATAATGTTGTTCTGCCATAATTATCAAGATTAGTTGCTTCACAAGTTCATACATCATAACTCCGGTTTTGATATCAAACTTAGCAATAAATTGTTCACAATAATAACTTAGAGTTTCGCTTTAGCAAATATCAACAACAATCATAGAAAATATGTATAGGAAAACAATCATACTCATTCATAATATAAACTAAAAATAAAAGAAAGAATAAATCTCATGGTTCTTGAAATCTGAAGGTTTGTTGTGTCCTTGCAACCAAGAAAACAAACTTAACCTTGCATATTTATAGAACAACTACTCTTAAAGATAGAAGAAAGCATTATTTCTGATTTGTAGAGAGGAGAGTTTGTGTTTCTTCACTTCTGGCTGTTGCCCCTTTTCTGCCCTCTCTCCCTTCTCTCTTTCTTTTTATATACTAAGAAACCCTAGTTTTTATTTTACAAAATAGTCCTCCCTTAAGTTGATAGTTTACATTTAAGTACTTCAATAAATATTTTTCTAAACAGAAGAATTAGACTTGTATGAAATCTTCAAGCTCTAACTTAGAGGAGCTGAATTGGTTATATAAAAACTTGGATGTCAATTTAGAAGCTTCGAAACGTAATATGGACTTGTTTCTTCACGAAACCTGTTTGTTGGCAAAATTCAGTTGTCATCTTTGAAAAATCATATCTCCCTCATATGAGATCATTTTTGGATGAAATTTGGAGCTTTTATAGATATTTGAGTCAAGAATCCAAAAAATAGCTCCATATATTGAATTTTTAATGGACAAAGGTTAATAGTGGTAGAATGCGAGATTTGACTTTGAAAGATGTGATTTCCATGATCTTTCCCTTTTTATTTTTCTTGCATTATATTTCCAAAAAGGTACGGATGTTAGCTTTTTAGAGCCATTGGAATCACTTCATTTCCATCTCTTGAACTCACACTCTGCATAAAAAATCGACTAAACTTCAAATCTGTCAATTACCTCTAATTTACTCCTTTTTGTATATTTCATCCAAAAGTGCCTTCAAAACATAAAACATAGAATATCAAGGTATTTTACATATAAAACATGGACAAAAGATTAGGTAGATGTGGATGAACTATCAAATAATGTAGTTACATCAAATACCCCCACACTTAGCTCTTGCTTATCCTTAAGAAAGGATAAATAAAAGTAAATTGAAAATAACTATAATCAATCTCTTAATCTCCCATCAATGTCCAAGAGTATAAGCATTATAAATAACAATATAATAAAAAGGATAAAAAAACATAAATTTTCATGAATTTGTTTACATGCAAACTTCAAAACTCAATCAATTATTGGGATTTAAATGAAATCTATGTCATGCCAAAGTGATAGGTCCTCTCATTGATATAAATTCCAACACTCATGTGTTTAGGATTTATATGTTTAAATCTCTCAAATTCAATCAAAGAGTATGTTCTACCATAAACTTGCTTTTCACTCTCATCTACATTAGCAACTTATTACAAGTACTACATGAATCAAAAGGTCTTATTTTCCGGTTGTTATGGGGCTAAGGTTAAGGTGAGGTAAAAGAAAGTAAAAGGAAAGGTTTAAACCAAAGAAAGTAGAGCATTCTAAAAAATGATACTTCAAATAAGATATTTCATCAAAGCTCATAAATTTTTCATCTTTAATCACCAATGCTTAACTCCTTTTGATTTCAAGCTCTTTTAACATAAAATATTAAGAATATAAAGGAACACTTTTTTTTTTCATTTCATTGTTTTTTTTCACCTTTAATAACTTTGCCCAGATTCTCATCAAGCATCATTTATTTCTTTTCACATAATTTCCAACCATAATTCCATGAGATATCACTAGTATATGCTCTACTAATCCTTGGCCAGGGGAAAAGAAAAACATATGTAAAGTTAAGGCTTATACATGGATAAAGCAAAAAAAAGATAAACAAGCTCAAAAGGGGCTCACTAAAGATAATATGCTTTAGGTTGGCTTTTTGGTTCAAGTGATTAAAATTCCTAATGCCTTTATCATCTTCATATATATTTGTAATGGAATATAATCTCAATAAGATATGAAGCAAGTTCTAGAGATACATATCATTGAAAGAACGGACACTCAAAGAATATAATATTGAAGGCTTAAAAGCTTACATTGGTATAACATTATAAAGTCAACATGGCATATTCTCAAAGTCAATCCCTAAACCAATTAAACCTTAAAATTTGCATGCATACTCCTTCATTTGATTTATATTTTCATCTATCTTAATTAATTTTCATATATAATACTGATATTCTCAAAAACTAATGGGAGTTAGAAAGATCAAACATAATTTTTTTTTTAAAGAACAACAAAGAAAACTAAAATAAGAACACCAAAATTCTCCTAATACCCCCCACACTTAAAACACAACATTGTCCTCAATGTTGAAATAATAGCAAAGGAACATAAGAGAATGATAGAAAATAAATTAAAATGCAAAAAAAATAAAAGATAAGGAAAAAGAAAGCAAATCTGTTTTTTTTCTTTTGTGTTGGGTTGCCTCCCAGTAAGCGCTTTTGTTTTATGTCAGTGGCTTGACATGTGGCATGCTCATTCTTCATAAATTGGTTCAACTAACTCTACAGAAGCAGTGAGTTCTATCGTTCAACCTTCATAGAAAGGTTTCAAATGATGCCTATTGACCTTGAGTACTTTGTTGGTTTCTAAACTTGTAATTTCAATTGTAACATAAGAAAAAATATTAGAAACAACAAAAGGTCCAATCCAATAAGAGCAGAATTTTTCAAGAAAAAGTTTCAAACGCGAATGATAAAGAAGGACTTTGTCTCTAACATAAAAATCCTTTCTTGTAAGCATTCGGTTATGAAGATTCTTAGTCTTTTCTTTGTAAATCCTTGCATTCTCGTAAACATCATTTCAAATTTCTTCCAACTCTTGTAGTTGCAATTTTCTTTCAATCCCAGCAGCATCATAATCCATGTTGCATTGTATAATGGTCCAAAAAGCTTTGTGTTCAAGCCCCACCGATAGATGATATGCTTTCCCATAAATCATTCTATAAAGTGACATTCTTATAGGTGATTTATAAGCAGTCCGATAAGCCCAAAGTATATCTCCAAGACGTAGACTCTAATTTTTCCGGTTAGATTACACTATTTTCTCTAAAATGGACTGGATTTCTCGATTTGAAATTTTAGCTTAGCCATTCATTTGAGGATGATATGCTGTGGAAGTTCGATGAGTCACATGATATTTGTGCAGCAATGCTTCTATGGAACGATTGTAGAAATGAGTGCCACGATCACTAATGATAGCTTTAGGGATGCCAAACCTGTCAAATATGTGAGTCCTAACAAAATCTAAAACAACCTTAGCATCATTAGTTCATGTGGCTTTCGCCTCAATCCATTTGGACACATAATCAACAGCAAGAAGAATATAAAGATTTCCAAAAGAAGAAGGAAATGGACCCATAAAGTCAATACCCCAAACATAAAAAATTTCACTTATAAGAATATTCGTTAAAGGCATTTGATTCTTATGAGTGATATTACCTGTTCTTTGGCATTTTTCACATGATTTGCAGAAGTGATACGCATCTTTAAAAATAAAAGGCTAATAGAAACCACTTTCAAGTACCTTGTGCATTGTTCTTTTTGCTCTAAAATGCCCACCACAAGAATGAGAATGACAAAAAGTGAGAATAGAATAAAATTCATCTTGTGGTATACACCTCCTAAC
>NW_011508713.1:0-651 GCF_000495115.2 Populus euphratica
AAACACTATTTTTTTAATAATATAAATAAATTTTTGCAAGCCATTAAACGTGGGATCGATTAGTTTCTTTTCAAAATTGACAGAGAGTTGTCACATTATGATATAACCAGTCTCAAACAGTAAAAGATAAAAGATTCATAGTTATTATATATATATATAGAACAGGGAAAAATTTAAATACTAACGATAATAGAATCCAATCTTGATTTTAAAACCATCAATACATGATGAAGCGTAAGGGCATCTCCAACACGAGAGGCAAATGAAGAGCCAATAGTGAAATGAAGAGCCAAAATGGCTTTTATATAGTAGAAAAGTCAAAAGCATTAAAAATGATTATATATATAACAACTACATATTTCATCTTCTCAACTTTTATCAACTAAAAATATTAATATTAAATGTATTAAAGTACAAATAGTTTATTGAAATGATTTTTTTCTCATTGAAATCCGTATAAAAAACCATATTTATGCTATTTAAAACGTTATATCAACAATACATTAAATTCTTTCACATGGTCTTTCCCCTCGTTATTTTTACCTAAAATGTGTGATATGTCACATGTAATTTAAATTAAAATAAAATTTTATTTTCTTTAACCCCGCTATTGCTGTTTCCTCTTTTGACTTCTTAGCGTCGTCGCTATAC
>NW_011508714.1:0-651 GCF_000495115.2 Populus euphratica
TGATGGGGTCATTATCTAATTTTTTAATTCAGGATCACTAAAAAACTTAATTATACTAGTTTTATTATAGATTCAAGGATAAAAGATTAATTGTGACTAGAAAATGTATGAGCATCAATAGCACATCATACCTGAGATAAGTTATTTTATGTAATTTTGAATATATTTTAAAAGTTTTGATAAATTCCTAACCAATAATCTATCTATGGTTTAGGATTGAGATTTATTTATGTGAATAAATTTGATATTAAGAATTTATTATGGGCTTGTATAACTAAATAAATTCTTATGAAAAAGATTTTTTGTAATTTAAATATTACAAAAAAAATACTTCCAATTAAAATTGGTGAATACTTAAAGTAACTTTGAGAATTTTCTAATCAACTCTTAATATTAAAATATCTATATACCAAAATATTTAACCTTTAAAATATCAATTTACCAAAATATTTAACCTTTAATTCTCATAAATTAAAAAATTTTAGTTATTAAAATATTGGTTGAATTCTCATGAATTTAGTAAACTAATTATTAAATCCTAAAAAACACACAAATATGTATTTTTAAATTTTATATAAAAATACTAAACACTATAATTTTTATATATTTTTAAGAGACTTGGCCATATACAATTAAAATATTTAACTTTTT
>NW_011508718.1:0-650 GCF_000495115.2 Populus euphratica
GATGAATAGTGCGAAAATCCTTTTTTGGTCAAAATTTATTTCAGTTCTTCTTCTTTCAATTGCTTTTTATTGAACCTCTATTTGACCTTAAAATTTGAACTTTCTTGCAATGTTGCACCAGATTTTAATTAATTAACTTTGTAAAAATTAAATTTGGTCTCTTAAAATTTCAATCTTCTCAATTAACCCAAATTAAGCTCCCAAACTTAATTTTTCACCAATTAAGCCCCAAGTAAAATTAATTTGACTCATTTAAAGCATAACTAAGTCCTTGCACTTAATTAAATCTTTCAATTGGACCTAAATTAATTCTGAAACATAATTAAAACTTAATTTGGCCTATAATTAAATCAAATTGGCCTATTAACAATTTAATTATGTCATTGGACTTAAATTTTATGCAAATTCATCCAATAACCATTTAATTTGACCTTGAGTTTGTATTTTTTGTCCGTTCTTGGGCATAATGGGGTACAATTAGACCTTGAATTTTCTCCAAAAATTGTAGCTTGATTTTCCAGCATGCTTTCTCCATGTTGTCAGCCATTATTTTATTTTTTAATTTTTATTTTGAATAAAAAAGTAAATTTTTATGGAATAACCTAGAATTGAGTTATGACATCAAATATAAAATAGTATGGATTTATATA
>NW_011508719.1:0-650 GCF_000495115.2 Populus euphratica
TTTTATTATTACACTATTGTGATGAATAGTGTTTTGAGTCTTGGTTAGTGATAATTTTTTTAGAAGAATTTTTTTTTTTTAATATACGTGGAAGTTAATATTGATGTGTGGTATCATGATAGTTTTAAAATGCAACCCAAGCTTACTCAATTTTGGTTTTTTGAACCAGCATAAATTTAGTTTCTTTGTATTTTGTCAACTAAAACATGTATTTTTTACCAATTTAAAGTGAAATATTTAACATTAATTTGAAAATAAAGCATATTAAAGAATAAAAATAAACTAAAAATGGTATAATTGATTGGTTTTTAATGGAAGATGTGGTCAATAAATTATGTTATCCTTTTATTAACAAAAATACTAAAACATGAAAAACATAACGACTTTTTCTATGGTAGAAATCACTATAGAAATATGGTATTTTATGTAAAAATTTTAATTTCTTTCGCTATTTTCATGTGGTATTTTTGTTATTTTTTTGGTTGGTCAAGTTTTTATTTTATTTTATCCTTTTTATATTTGTTTGATCCATGATTGGATATGATGGTTTGCTTTAGCTAGCTTTGCATTGGATTTTCATGGTGTTAGAAAATAAAATAGCATTCAGTTGATGCTTAACATAGAAAAAATATTTCATTAATTTAAAATAG
>NW_011508716.1:0-650 GCF_000495115.2 Populus euphratica
GGTGATTTTTCCCCCAAATTAAGGTTATACTACATAATTAACAAGAGGTAAAACATCTAATCCATTGTTAATCTCGCTTTAAGGTTTAAAATCTTTATCAATCAAAATCATCGAAAACTACTCGTTAGTTTTAATAATACTTGGGGAATTTACAGTACATATCCTCGAGGTGATCTGTCCTGTCTCCTTTGATAAGATCCCCGGCTATATACATTGAACAAATTAAAGGAAAAAAGAAAAAAAGACACATAAACATCGAGTAGCTATGCCTTTCTTCTTTAGGGTGATGTTATAATGAATCATACAGGGACCTCTCCTTCCTTGTACAGTTGTGGGATCCACTACCAAAAGAGAGTTTATACATGGAGATTTCGGTGATGTAGATGAAGCATTGTAATCGATATACAGCTAATTTAATTGATTTTTTTTTTGTGGGTCAATAGGGTTTATGCTGTTGGACCTTTCTAATTCTTTCAAAGATCTGGACGTGCTTACAACAGGTTCTGTGTTTGGTGGTATGCTGGACGGCCATTGGCTGTGTCGCCGTTTTAAAATGGTTTCTTTTCATGGATATCCGCGTATTCAACATGTCTACCATCTTATCCTGGTATTTACCACACCAAACATTTTCTGTCTTTGTTATTAATATG
>NW_011508717.1:0-650 GCF_000495115.2 Populus euphratica
AGGAGAGGAGCGCGGTAGCGCACTGATCGCTCAAGAAAACAATGCACAGGGGCTAAACCTGTGGGCCTGAGGAAGAGGCCTCATTATATGATAATATTCTTCTACATTTTGTTCTTCAAGAACTAAGTAAATTCTCAGTGATAAATTATTTTTTGCGTCACAATATTTTAGATAACAAGCTATCACAAATATCTTCATGATATTTGATGATAAGAACGGTTTTTTTATTTTTGTGTGTCTTGGGTCGGTGATTAACTTGCAAAATAAGTTTTTTTTATAGGACAAAGACTCTAAACTGTTTAAATTAATAAATATAAAAAGGGTGAAATATTTGTGTAAATAAGAATTGTTTAGGTCTATGTATGGAATTCTAACTTATTTTCTTACCTAGAGTCATTGAAGTTACCTCAAGCAGAAGAAAAAAATATTTTTAAAAAAAGTTGAGTCATTAATTGATATATGATGTTTACCATTTGTATTTGTCATTGGCTGTTATTTCTATCAGTAAAGAAGTTGTCGGTACCAAAAAAACAATACTATAGTTAGGTGATATTCCCCATCACGACCTATAAACCGAGCGGTTGGTTAAATAATTATATCTGGAAATGACATGAAATTAATTATGACTTTCAAATGGTGGAAATAAATCA
>NW_011508715.1:0-650 GCF_000495115.2 Populus euphratica
TCCTCTAGTAAAGTTTCACCTCGATCTAACGATTAGATTTAGAGTTATGTTCAATAGTGTAAAACTAGACGGTAGAAAATTTTATGCCAAAATCCGAATCTGACTTTACTTGGATTGTATCACAAGGTTGAACCATATCATCAGGTCCTTGAACTCACTTTAAAGTCCAATAAACATATAAAATTGAAATCCTTTAACAAAATTGGACAACTAACAATTGTTAATTGATTAAACAATGCCTTTATTTTTTGCATAAATATAGTGACTGAATCATCATCTTGATGAAGATATTGAAAAGTACTATAAACTTTTATAATGCAAGGATTTGACAAAGAAGTGAGGGTTTGCTCAGGAATACGCCAAATAAATTTTAAGGTTTAACAATTGATAACAAGATGCAGTACATCCATTGAAAGAGAAAAAAGTAGTGCACTTAGAATAAATTGGTCATGTTATTTACAATAAAGAAAAAAATTATAAACTTAAAAAGAAGAACCATTAACAACAACTGCACGAGGAGGACACAAAAAAAAGCCATCACCAAAAAAAAAAAAAACACCTTGTCTGAGAAGATATTGCTTCTATACATTTGTCAATAAAAATAATTTATGTTTGTAAGCTTTAAAGAAATAACTTGATAAGAATTAGAG
>NW_011508722.1:0-649 GCF_000495115.2 Populus euphratica
CGATATTGTTAATATGTTAAATTATCAATGAATTAATTTGTTATTAATTTTTTAATTTATATCCATTTAATCACAATTTTTATTGGAAATTATTAATGAAAAATATTCCATAAAAAATTATTAAGGAAAATGTTGTCACTATTTCCACAAAAAATTACCATCAAAATATTTTCTATTAACTTTTCTATTATTAATTGCTATTTTTCTAATAGTGATTTTAACAACCCAAAAACAATAAAAAATTTGGTTATATTTATCTTTCTTTTCTTTTTTTTTGTAAAGTCAATTAATAAGCTCTTTACTTATTTTCTTTTTATCACTCAATCTAGCTAATATGATTTTACAATGCAATAACTAATTATCAATTCCACACAAATTTTATTTTTCCATAGAATATAAACTAAACAATAAAATTAACAATACATAATCAATACCTAACTAATTATCCATCATTTATTTAATTCAAAGTTATCCAACCTAAATTAATATATTTTAATTATTATAAATTCCACAAAAATCAAATTTCCCCAAACCTCCAACTTAACAATGAAATTGACGAAATATAAATGATACCCATTAAGTTTCTTATTATTTCTTAAATTATAACACACCTATATTACACAATCAAAATCAATTTCCTTTAAATTCC
>NW_011508723.1:0-649 GCF_000495115.2 Populus euphratica
TAAGTGATTGGATAAGGACTGAGATGAAGTAAACCAAGGTTTATTTCTATCTAAACACCTCCCGAGTCCAATACAACCTTAAATTATACAATTACTAAACAATCTTGGATGGTAAATTTTCATATTGATAATTTGTAATGCTGCTGTAATCTCATAATCTAGGAAAAACACCCAAAATTGCTCCGTGTTTATCTGGCATTGTTACCTGCACTGTTGCACTAGCTCTGCATTCTGTCATGAGCATTGCATGCATCATATCATAATTACAATTAAGCTCCTGTCATAAACTCTGAAGGAAGCTCCTGAATAGAAATTCTTCTGAACAATGTCTGTTTTAGCTTGAGAATTATCCCTGGTTTTTTAATATGTATTTGGACTTGGCTAAGATGGTGTGGCCATATGTGTTGTGCATTGCCTCTGGCTGGAATCTCATTTGAGGGTGTTTAGCTATTCATACTGTGAATATTCTCCTTGCAATTCTTTTTGTCTCAAGATTTAATCGAAGTGATTAAAGCTAAGGAAAACCGTGGAGAATAGAATAGAGATATTATTGTGCTAAGTAAAGGAGGAATTTGAGCACTCTTTTTATGTCCATCACAACAGATGTAAAACGATGGCATGTAAACAGTTTCACTTTGTGTGACCTTAA
>NW_011508724.1:0-649 GCF_000495115.2 Populus euphratica
GCCCACTACATATGGCCCAGATGTAGCAGTTGTTGGCTCGTTGGAGTTGAGTCGAGCAGCCCTGTTGTATTCAAATGTTATTTTGTCATTAAGACAACATGCAGTAAGAACTAAACGAATGAAGTGATATTTTATTTTTTAAGTAGATTGGAATAAGAAATACAAATTTAAATTTTTTATTCAAATTTAAATGTATTTCTATTCAAAATTTTTTTAAAAAATGATATTCTTTATGGGTTTTATAAAAAGGATTTTCTATATTTGATAAATGTAAAAAATTAAAGTGAAAAGTAAATAAGAAATTTATATGCACAAAGATTTTTTTTAGCATTGTAAATCATTAAAATTATTTTTTTATATTTATCTAGTTTTATTATTTTATTTACATTTATTGTAAATCTAATATACAAGATTTTGTTTTTTAGTTAATAAGTATAAATTATAGAATATAATTTTCTATTTAAATAGAATAAAATTAATATTTAAAATTTGATTATTGTAACCACAAAATATTAATTAGGATGACTGTTATAAATTATGGTTTTTCTTTTATGAAAATAGCTATAGTTTTGATGCAGTTCTTATTTCTTCTGTGAAAAACATTATTTCGTATTATTAATAAATAAATATTAAAAAACTAGAAATAAGG
>NW_011500495.1:0-12012 GCF_000495115.2 Populus euphratica
AACCTCCTTATGCTCCACTTCCTACAAGAAATTTTGAGGAAACTTTGTATGCATTCATTGAAAAGCAAGAGACAATCAACACTCAACTTGCTCAAAGCATAACAGATTTTAAAGATACTCTTGCAAAATTCACATCTGCTCTCAATTTTCAAAAGAAAGGTAAGTTTCCATCTCAACCATAGTAAAATCCCAAGGGGCAATATAATGTAAATGCAAGTAGTTCTGGAAGTCAACACATGGATCAAGTCAAATCAATCATCACTCTTCGTAGTGGTAAGGTTATTAAAAAACCCACTCTTGAACCTTGTGAGAAAGATATGAGTCAATCTCTAAGGGTAAGGAAGGGGTTGAATCTGAATATTGCAAGGAAAAGACTGATTCCCTGCCAGCACTTCCATTTCCTCATGCCATGACCAATCAGGAAGACATCGATGATGAAAAAGGCACCGAAAATGTTGATGCGGATCTTTTTTCAAAAGTGACAACAGATTCGACACCCGACATCACACCAATCAATTATTCATTTCCTGATGAATCTCTACTTTCTCTTAGTTCAATGCCTTGGTTTGCTAAAAATATCAATTTTCTTACTTCAGGATTTTTGCTAGCTCACTAGAGTACCGAAGACAAGAGAAAATTTTTGAGCAACATGCAAAACTTTTATTGGGATGACCCTAACTTATTCAAATATTGTCCTGATCAAATATTTCAAAGATTCATTCCTGACAATGAGGTAAGTAGTGTCATTAAACTTTGTCATTCTGAAGCATGTGGAACTTATTTCTTGTCAAAAAAGACAGCTATAAAAATCTTTCAAAATGGATTTTATTGGCCCACCATGTTCAAGGACACACATGCATTCTGGAAAACTTGTGAAAATTGTCAAAAAGTTGATACTGGTCAAAAAGTTTTGTTTTATAATTCTCAACTCTATGCATTCCTTAGAGAGCTAAGATCAAGATGGAGCAATCCTTATGGGGTCTGTGATATTGAGAATTCAATGAATGACAATGATTTTAAGGAAAATGGACATCGTTTGAAAGCTTACTTTGATAATTTTCCTAGTGAAAATGAATCAACTGGTTTGAATGATCTTGTAGATAAAGGTTGTTTATTTTGTTTTTCTCACATTGTTTTTGTGTTTCTTTTTGAGTGATTTTTGCTAGTTTCTCTCACCCAGTCAAATGGCGGACAACGGTACTCCATGACTTAAGTCGGTTCTTTCAGTTTCCTATAATAACTGATATTTGTGTATATATTTGTGCAATTCTTTGAATCTCTCTTCCAATTCTCATTTGAAAATGAACACTAATCTTGAAAAATTAAAAAAGTATTTTCCCGCTGATGCCTTCATTGCTTTACCAGGTGGTCTAGGCACATTGGAAGAGATCTTTCATATTTTCTCTTGGGCCCAATTGCACATTCACCATAAACCCATAGGTTTGTTAAATGTTAATGGTTATTATGATAAGTTGTTGTCTTTTCTTGATCATGCTGTGGAACAGGAATTTCTAACATCTTCTGCACGATAAATCATAATCTCTGCTGCTACTACTGAACAATTGATTGACCAACTACAATTTTTCATTACTATAATTGATCTTTCCATGAGTCGCATAAATTGGTCAACTAAGGAAAGCCGTAAAAAGCTTAGATTGGATTTGAGCCTTCATTTATGAATCTTTGTATTATTTGATGTAACCATATTATTCGATAGTTTCACCCACTTTTACCTAATGTTTTGTCCATGTTTTATATGTAAAATGCCTTGATATTCTTTGTTTTATGTTTTGAAGGCACTTTTGGATGAAAAATGCAAAAAGGAGTAAATTGGAGATAATTGGCAGATTTGACGTTCAGTCGATGTTTTGTGCAGAGTGTGAGTTCTAGAGATCAAAATGAAGTGATTCCAGTGGCTCTAAAAAGCTAACATCCATACCTTTCTGGAAATGTAATGCAAGAAAAATACAAAGAGGAAGATCATGGAAATCACATCCTTCAAAGTCAAATCTCGTATTCTGCCACTGTTGACCTTTGTCCATTCAAAATTCCATATCTGGAGCTATAGAAGTCCAATTGATGCAAACTCAATTTTGTTGGATTCATGACTCAAAGGTCTAGAAACGCTCCAATTTTCAGCCAAAAACGATGTCAGATGAGGGCGATATGATTTTTCAAAGATGACAACTGAATTCTGCCAGCAATCAGGTTTCGTGAAGAAATGAGTCCAAATTATGTTTCGAAGCTTCTAAACTATCATCCAAGTTGTAATTTCAGCAATTTAGCCCCTCTAGTAAATCAATCTAGAAGGTCAAGAAAAGTAGCCACCAACCTCAATCCACCAACCTCAAATCACCAACCACAAACCAGCTGCAAGTTGGAATGCTGCCATTGTCAAAGAAGGAGGCTACAATGGTGGGTTGTTTGTGGTGACTACTAATGTCAAAGTTTGGCAAGTTAGGCAGCCACCATTGTTGATAAAGAAGCAAGAGGAGCTACCATTGAAGCCTATATATAGACACCAAGAGAGCCAAGAAAGAAGAGGAGGGAGTGCAATAGAATCAAAGAAAGGTGGTAGCAACTAGAAGTGAAGAAACACAAACTCTCCTCTCTACATACGGGAAATAATTCTTTCTTTTATCTTTAGGAGTAGTTGTTCAATAGATATGCAAGGCTAAGCTCTTTTCTTGGTTGCAAGCACACATCCACCAATGGAAATTAGAACCGATCCTTGAAACAAAACTACAATTTATATTCTGAATTTTTATCTTTTCTTAATGTTGGTTAATTAACGGATCCGCCGTATAACTAACCCTAACCAACAAACAATCACAATGTCCACATTAATGATTTAGTTCAATGACAGCCCTAAGAACTAGATATTTGAGTGTTCTCCCTAAGTTTAATAATGTAGTTCCGCCACAATTATCAAGCTTAGTTGCTTCACAAGTTCATACATCACAACTCCGGTTTTGATACCAAACTTAGCAATAAATTGTTCACAATAATAACTTAGAGTTCCGCTCTAGCAATTATCAACAACAATCATAGAAAATATGCATAGGAAAACAACCATACTTATTCATAATATAATAAAAGAATATCAAACCATAAACATAGAGATCTTCTTGTTTGGAGGGGTTGATTTTGTTGACAATAATATTAAACATTTAGAAAACATTATAAGAAAGAACTCTAAAAATACAAATGCTATTAGATCATGATCTTAAACTATGCCTACTTGTAGATCCCATTAATTTAATGGTTGATATGTATTTTTAAAAAAACTTTTATTATATTTTCTTCATGTCTAGAAGAACGATGGAGTCACTTTCCACCTTCAAGCCCTGGAAACTCATGTCTATTGGAAATAGGATCACTTTCCCTCATGGTCACTATCACAGGGTCGTGTCATGATGGTAGAGGCTCTTGTCGTTTCTTCTATGTGAGGTGTTGTGTATTGGAAAGGATTTTGAATTTAATCATAAAATTATGATTAATATTTAGGAGTCATCATCTAGTATTATGGTCACTAGGAACCTATGGTCTACGAGAGTCTAGGTAAGAGACTAGTTGTGCAAGGAAGAGACGCATCACCCTCAATGCACCCTACCTAGGATAAGCTGCATTATTATTTGATCATTTTTTTTTAATCAGGTTTCTACTTGTTGGTCTTTTCTAAGGTTCAAGGTAGATCTCTCTTCATAGAAAAACTCTTTACCTTATTGGGTTAAATTCTAACCATTTTAAGGTCTAAATTTTAGCATCATATATATTTACACCTTATATCTTTAATAGTTGATGTGTACTTTATCGTGTAATTTTACACCCAAAAACATCAAAGTCTACATATAGATCTTAAAAAAGTTGGACAAAAAACATTTTTGATATTTTGGTCAAACCCTAATGGATTATCATAAATTGGTTATTGACACGACTAAAAGATTGATGTAAATTGGTTATGACATCCATTTTTTTTATTTTTAGAACATGAGAAAGATGCAAAAAAAAAAATAGTGAAAATATGCTTGGAAAAGTTTTTTAGGATTTGGTCGTGTGCATTAAAATATTTTTTTTGAGATATTTCATAGAAAATCAAGTATTTTAATACCATATTTGTGTTTTACAGTGTAAATATACAATCCAATATTATGCAAAATTAGTAGAAATAACGTAGTTCCGCCACAATTATCAAGCTTAGTTGCTTCACAAGTTTATATACCCTAACTCCGGTTTTGATACCAAACTTAGCAATAGATTGTTCACAATAATAACTTAGAGTCCGCTCTAGCAATTATCAACAACAATCATAGAAAACATGCATAGGAAAACAATCATACTCATTCATAATACAAACTGAAAATAAATGAAGAATAAATCTCACAGTTCTTGAAATCTGAAAGTTTCTGCGTCCTTGCAACCAAGAAAAGAGCTTAGCCTTGCATATCTATTGAACAACTACTCCTAAAGATAAAAGAAAGCATTATTTCTAGTATGTAGAGAGGAGAGTTTGTGTTTCTTCACTTCTAGTTGCTACCACCTTTCTTTGATTCTATTGCACTCCCTCCTCCTCTTTCTTGGCTCTCTTGATGTCTATATATAGGCTTCAATGGCAGCTCCTCTTGCTTCTTTATCAACAATGGTGGCTGCCAAACTTGCCAAACTTTGACATTAGTAGTCACCACAAACAACCCACCATTGTAGCCTCCTTCTTTGACAATGGCAGCATTCCAACTTGCAGCTGGTTTGTGGTTGGTGATTTGAGGTTGGTGGATTGAGGTTGGTGGCTACTTTTCTTGACCTTCTAGATTGATTTACTAGAGGGGCTAAATTGCTGAAATTATAACTTGGATGATAGTTTAGAAGCTTCGAAACATAATTTGGACTCATTTCTTCACGAAACCTGATTGCTGGCAGAATTCAGTTGTCATCTTTGAAAAATCATATCGCCCTCATCTGACATCGTTTTTGGCTGAAAATTGGAGCGTTTCTAGACCTTTGAGTCATGAATCCAACAAAATTGAGTTTGCATCAATTGGATTTCTATAGCTCCAGATATGGAATTTTGAATGGACAAAGGTCAACAGTGGCAGAATACGAGATTTGACTTTGAAGGATGTGATTTCCATGATCTTCCTCTTTGTATTTTTCTTGCATTACATTTCCAGAAAGGTATGGATGGTAGCTTTTTATATCCACTGGGATCACTTTATTTCAATCTTTAGAACTCACGCTCTGCACAAAACATCGACTGAACGTCAAATCTGCCAATTATCTCCAATTTACTCCTTTTTGCATTTTTCATCCAAAAGTGCCTTCAAAACATAAAACAAAGAATATCAAGGCATTTTACATATAAAAAATGGATAAAACATTAGGTAAATATGGGTGAAACTATCGGTCGTGTCAGTTACATCACTGACCTAGCTAACTAGGCCAGGCTCAACTATAGAAAAGGCTGGGCCGATTTCAGCCCAACACATATTTATTTATTTTTTTGGGGTCGAGCTGGGCATGGCCTAGAAATTTAGACTAGGCCAAACTCTACCTGACCCAACATCCACTGTATGAGCAATAGGCATGAATTATAATTCACGCTCACTGTTCATGTGAACAGTATGGCATGAATTATAATGCAGGCCTACTGTTCACGCAATGAACAACATGAAGAAGAGGAAGAGGAAGAGGAAAGTTACCTTATGTGAGGGTAGTCTGACCGAGGAGGATTACGTGGAGCAAGCGGTGGCAATAGTGAAGAGTTGAGCCGTCGAAGTTGCTGCTACTCACATTGTAGGTGTTGCTACTATCGCGGTTGGTGTTAGGGTTGCTTATGGTTGGAGTAGATGAGGAGAGAATCGTTGCCTCTACTACTACTGGCAAGGGTGGAAGCTGCTGGAAAGGGTGGTTTCTGCTACAGTTGGGGTCGTAGTGGTAGAGAGGGAAAAGAGCTTCATAGAGAATAGAGAGAGAGAGAGAGAGAGGTGGTGCAGCTACCACGTGAGGTTGTTGAGTGTCTGATGGTGATGTATATTATAGTAAGATGGATGGTGGTGGTGGTGAAAGGTGCGGCTGAGAAGAAGAAAGCAAAAGAAGATGAAAATAGGGGAGAAAGACTGATTTTTTGTCAACTTTACACCTAATTTTCTTTCTCCTCCAAACATCCTATTTATAGGGGTGGAAGGGGATAATCTTGTCTTTGCTGAGGAAATTTTTAAGCCCTTGATTTGACTAGAAAAATTCAAACCGTTGGTTCAAATTGTGTACCTTGAACTACCAAATCTGACAGTCCAAGACTGCCCGAGTTGGTTATGTTAGGCTAATTACTGGAGCAATTTTGATGTTTATAGGCCTGAATGAATCATACTCGGGGATAGAGGGATTTTAGGTGACCATTTTGGTGCATTTGTTGTCAATTTTGGGGGACATACGAGGCATTAAATGCACCTACAAAACTGCTACCCGAACAACATTCACAGGAAAAACAATGGACAGTGTTACCCAAGCAACATTCACAGGAAAAACAATGGACAGTGACTAGGAGTCTTATGGTCTCTTTATATATATATAAAGTAAAAACGACGTTGTTTGGGGTAAATAAATGAGTTTTATCTAACTTCAATTGAGTCCTACTTTCGCATCCTTTCAATTGTACACATAATTAACCATAAATCTTTGATTTAGTGCAATTTAGACCCCTGCCAAAACTTCAATTGGAACCCCAAGTTTATATGCCTTTTGCAATGTAGTCTTTGGTCTCGAATTGATACAATTTCACCCCTCATTAATTATTAAACTTTCAAATTCTTTAATTTTACCCTCGAATGTTTTGTCATTTAAGCTCTTATAATTTAGCGTCTTTTGCAGATTGGTTCTTAACTACTAATTTTATTAATTTAATCTCTAATTAACCCCAAAACTTCAATTTTTTTACAATTTGATCTCTGACTTCAATCAATTAACTTAGTAAAAATTAGATTTGGTCACTTAAAATTCTAATTTTCTCAATTAAGCTTCCAAACTTAATTTTTCACCAATTAAATAAAATTAATTTGACCCATTTAAAGTGTAATTAAGTCCTAGCACTTAATTAAATCCTTTAATTGGATCCAAATTAATTCTTAAACATAATTAAAATTTGATTTAGCCCATGATTAAATTAAAATAACATATTAAAATTTAATTATATCCTTAAATTTAATTTTTATACACATTGATCTAATAATATTTTAATTTAACCTTAAATTTGCATTATTTTTTCCTTATTTTTTAGCATAATAAGATACAGCATAATAAGATACAACCAAACCTTAAATTTTCTATAAAATTACAGCTTGGTTGTTATATATATTTTTTACAATCCTCCCCTGTTTGCTTGCCAGTTTTTATTTTAATTTTTATTTTTTAAAAAATAACCCATTGTGACAGTCATAAGCTTATATGGCCACTGGTTCTGCACGGTTTGCCCAGTTCTTCGAGAACCCAGCCATTACTAATTACAGAACAGGGGCGAAGGCCAATGTGGTAGGGTTCGCGCTAGAAGACGCAGCATTACTTAATGAACAAGCATAAGAGCCAATTTTGTATGGCTTTGTTTTGCTGCAATTTCTCCATATTTCCCTCAAAGCTGCATAAATCAAATACACAACAGGTGTGACTCCCTGTAGACAACAAAACAATATAAAACCGCGAGGAATTCGCTAGTCACCGATGTTTGTATGGCATCAACTAAACATTGAAGGAAAACCGGCAACAAAATCGTCGAATCAATTGTAATAATAAAATTAACAAAATAATTAATAATGATGATGATGACAGAAATTTGGACAGGACAAAATACACCCCCCTCCCTATCTGCCCGTTATTTTGGTTGCCCTGATGCGGGATGATGTGATCCTAACATCGAACTGAAATTCCATATATGATCTAGCTAGCAAAAGTTTTCATTATCTGTGAAGGATGAGAACAAAACCATCCCCCGATGCCGAGATGACAAAAATTGACTAAGTCTTTGAATGTGAAAGAATAATCTCTGTTAGCTTCGGAATCACTAAAGCAGCTCCATTTCTATTTTTATTATTTCCTATATGTTCTCCCAGGTTCCATCAGATCGATACAAACCAACCTGTCAATTGATAGAAACTTTAAACCTTTGCAAGTTCAGCAGCCGCGGGGGCAGGGCCACCAGTAGTAGGCCTGAAAAAAACACATCGAATCCTTTTAGCAGCAATGAAACCGCATATCAAGGCACAACAAAGCTTCATAATCATAGGAAATACTTACAATCCCACAAAAACTTTGAATGCATCATAGATGCCCCACTGAGCTCCAGTAAGAGTTCCAATCATGACAATTCGGAGAGGCAACCCACGAGTGAACAGACCCCACAAACCTAGCTTCTTCACACCCTGCAGAACCAAACAGCATCACAGTTACCCTGTTAAAAAGGAGACCAGAAAATATTTTTTTCCAGGGAATACACTTTAAGAAGGTACTCACATCACCAACAGTTGCCCCTTTAGAATTGTTCAGGAATGATACGAGATTATCGGCTGGATGAGACACAATAGCACAGAACACGCCAGCAACATAACCACCAGCAAAACTAACACTAAGTTGCAGAGATTTGCTGCACTGGTCCTTTGGTTTGGGGATGGAATACTTGTAGATCATCTCTACAATGGTCTCAAACGATGCAAACTTCATCATTGTATCTGCAATGAAAACAGTTAACATTGTCAACAACCAGAACAACTAATATGACCAGTAATAAGTCAGATTGTCACACAGATAGCAACTTATAAAAAACTAACACTCGAATACAGAAAAGGTTCAGTGCTAGTGTTGCACATAAACCACAAGATGAAACCACACATGGTTTGCGAGATGGAAAACCATGAACCATGAACTTAAATGGTAGCATGAAAAGACAAATACCTCAACAAATAAAATCATAGTTCTACCAAAATCTAAACGCTTAATACATGATGCACACTTTCAGATCATTATACAAGTTCTTCTGACAAGCAGCTTGGCTCTGCTAGGCCTTGTGCTTACAAATTAAGCCGTTGTTACTAATGTACACACAAGCACTGAAATGAAAGCTGTATTAAAAAGCACTGTGAATGTTTGGTTACAGTTATTATTTACGTGAGGCTATCTTTAAAAACAAAACTTAAATATTTTGTTAATCCCATGTTAGAAATGCCATTGAAATACAAAATACAAATAAGGACACAAGTAATTTTTTATCTATTAAGATGGATATGAGATGATATAAAAAAAAAATGGAACATTAAAATTAACTAAAACAAATAGAAAACCAACATATTTTTGTTGTTTAATCAAAACATCCCATCTAATAAAAACAATAAAATTACTTAACAAGAAGAGCTCATATCAAACATATAGCCATGACCTAAAATGCAATGTCCTTCACAAGCCAAAAGAAACTATTGTCATAAATAATGTTGTAAACTCCAACATTTATAAAAATAAGATGGTCATAGTATCAGTTCAAAAAAAATTAAAATAGCATAAAAAATTGAAAAAATCAATTGTACTGATCAGTAAAAAGCACACAATTATAAAATCTGACTTTCTTTGCCCAATAGAGCTTAAAATAACTATAAAAAAGTAAAGCAGATGTTAAACTTACATGGAATCTGACGACCCCAGAGGGGAACAAGACCTTTGTACAGCCTGAAATAAATGACAAGTTAGTTCGACATACAGCTTTACAGAAAAAAAAAATCAACAATAAAAAAAAAAAATCTTGCCATTATAAAGCATACCCAAGTGCGCCTTCAGCTTTGACAAACTTAGGAAGTCCATCTGATAAACCTCTAGCAAACCCAGGCTGAGTTTGAACACGAACCTTCACTGCCTCAAAGGGGCAAAGAGCAATGTCAGCAATCACCTCAGCAGAAGCAGAACCAGCAAGGTAAATCAAGGTCTTGTACTTGGCTGCAAACTCAGGCCCGGCAAGATCAGAGTAGTACTTCTTGAAAAACTCATAGAAACCAAATTTGCAGGCCCCCTGAGCACTGTAACCAAGAAGGGTGGGCACCCAACCCCTGAAGAAGCCTCTCACTCCTTGCTCCCTGAGCAGAACTCCAAAACCAGATGAGGTGCTCTTGTACTTGGCAGGGTCTATCTTTAAAATCAATCACATAGATATTAGTTCATATCCTCAATATTTTAACATAACATTGCTAACCAATTTATCCTATGCTTGATGGTGCCACAAAATTGAAATGAAAAGAAAATGCATATAAACTACTAGCAAAGATAATACTCCAAATTCACATTGTTTCCAAATCCTGTTAACTTAGAACACTAAATAATATATTATAAATTAGATTTGAGCAAATGTAATAGTTTACAACTGATAGAACACAATAACAAATGAACCCCTTCAAAGACATTCTTCATACCACAATACAATTGATAGATAGTGCACAACAACAAGAATATCGAACTCAGTTCCTAACCAGTTATCTAATAAAAATATCACATTTGCTCAAAATATGTATCAATGACTCTCTAGAGTGTTATGAATCACAAAACTAAAAAAATCAAAGACACATTTAGAAAGTTTTCTAAAACAAGCATTAAAAAAGATCCATGGAAACAGACGAAACAGTTGAAAAATAAAAATATCAACAGAAAGCAACTAACACTAAAAAGCGCTCGACATTTACCTCTATGCATCACGAAAGAAGTCAAATGCTCAAGATGAAATATAGAATAAAACAGTCACTCTATATATACTTAAGTCACCAAAAAACAGATATAATCTAACACAAAAAGAAAAGAAAAAACAGCATATCTAGAAATGTTAAATAGATTTGACTTATTAGAAACCCTAAAAACCACAAAAATCTATAAAAGCAAACAAGTGTTGGTGGGAGAAACCACTTGTGGTGACTTTGAAACACTCGGAGGGGATAAAACACACTCTTTTATTTCAAGAACAACAAGCTTACAATAATGAAAAGCTTACAATAACAACCCCTCTTTCTTTCTCTCTTTCTCTCTAGTGTTTCTCTCAATCTCTCCACACATAATTGCATAAGTTTAACTGCCTATTTATACACGAATTCAAAACAAGAAAATTTTCAACTTTCAAATGTGAAGGCGGTTGTGGCTGGCGGTGTGAAAGCGGCCGGCGACTGGACGGTTGGGCGGTGACAGCTGGTGGTTGCCTTCCTTGACCTTCTAGATTGAGTTTACTTCAACAGAGACCTCATGTACTGGTCTTCATCATGCCTTTCAACATTCTCCAGATGATGGAATATAAAGTGCATTATCTGATATAAACATGAGATTTTTATCCTGAAAAATGTAGTTTTCGCAAATGAAAAGTTTAGGCAGCTACTGATTTGTTTTTTAAGATTTTTGATGGTTTGGGGTTCGATTTAGTCACTCATTTACTCACAGATTATGATGGTATCCCTCTCAGCTCAATATCTCTTGCAGCTTCTTTCAGTCTCTCATGAGTTCTTGAGTTTTTGCCAAATCTTAAACCATGTTGTCAGCTCCGTGGGTCCTATTTCACTAAACCTTAATCTGAGCTATAGATAAAGTTAGATGCAGGGTAGTTTATGTTGGTGGGAGAAACCACTTGTGGTGGCTTTGAAACACTCGGAGGGGATAAAACACACTCTTTTATTTCAAGAACAAAGCTTACAATAACATAAACAAAAGCTTACAACAACCCCTCTTTCTTTCTCTCTTTCTCTCTAGTGTTTCTCTCAATCTCTCCACACATAATTGCATAAGCTTAGCTATCTATTTATACACGAAATCAAAACAAGAAAAGAAATCCTTCAAGTGTGACGGCGGTTTTTGGCCGACGGTGTGAAAGCGGCCGGCTGCCGGTGGCTGGCGACTGGTGGCTGGTCGATTGGTGGCTGGGCGGTGACAACTGGTGGCTGCCTTCCTTGACCTTCTGGATTGAGTTTACTTCAACAAAAGCTGCAGTACTATATCTTTTTCAACAAATAACATTCT
>NW_011500495.1:14898-15166 GCF_000495115.2 Populus euphratica
AGTGGTTTGCTGGGTTGAACCGGAATATTCCAAGGAATATTCTTTTTGGCTTGACTTTCGAATATGTCGACTTCTAAATATGGCTCGCGGCTTGGCTCGCTGCTCGGCTTGAGGCTTGGCTCGGCGCGGCTCAAATATGGTGCGCGTGTGGCTCACTCGTCTTCTTCCTTGGGGCGCGTGGGCTACAGTGTTGAAACTTCAGACGAAGAGTGTGGTCTACCCCGTGCTCCGATTGATCTGATTTTTACATCGTTGAGTTCGTATTGTT
>NW_011500495.1:15380-23250 GCF_000495115.2 Populus euphratica
GGGATAAAACACACTCTTTTATTTCAAGAACAACAAGCTTACAATAATGAAAAATTTACAATAACAAGATTCAATAGCAGTACTGGTGATCAAAATCAACAACAACAACACAAATCTAAATTAAAAACTACAGAAAAGAGTAAAAAATGTACCTGCATATTGCACTTGACAAGGTCGAGAGGAGTAACAGTCATATGAGTAAGTCCACAGCTAAGGATACCACCAGCGGTGCAAGCAGCATAGAAAGTAGGCGAGTACATCTCGATCTTTTTCCCAGGCTCACTCGGTGCCGGGATCACAAATCCGCCACTGCTCTTGCTTCCCATAGTGACCGTTGATGACAGCGGCGGAGAAAGTGATGGTTGTTCGGAGTGGAGGTTAGAGAGGGAGAAAGTTTTAGCAGAGGAAGAAGAGGAGTAGAGGAAGCTAGGGATTAGTGACTGTTGTCTAAGAGAATCCATTTCTAGAGAGAAATAAGGGAACCTTTTCTTCTTCTTTTTTCCCCTGCTGCAATAGAGAGAGAGAAGCGAAGAAGAGAGGAGCAGCAGAGAGATGATTTTGGGGGGTTCCCTGCCTGCCTCTCTCTGCCAACCAAATGCGCTGCATGAAATGTTGCGGGGATCGATCGATTCTGGTTTTATTGGATTTTTCTCAACAACCCTCTCCCTGGGGGTTTTTGTTTTCTTTCAATTGTTGTTATAAATCTCAACCAATTTTTCTAAACTTCTTCAATAGTTTGTGCATTCAACATTTTATCAATATGTCTACTTACTTTTATTAACCTTCTTCCAACTTCTAAAACCTTCGGTGGTGAATGTGAGATGGAGGCACTTTGTTTTCAAAGATAAAGCATGGAAAACAAAATATTACATCCTTTGATAGAGAGTACTCTAGCCAAGAAAATTGATCACACCAAGTGTATTGAAATCGACAATACTGTCTCCCTGATTCAGTCCTTAGATACTTTGCTAACTTAGGTTGATATGGGCCCATTTTGATATAAGCGCTTCTAATTTCATCTTGTTGATTAATAGGATGTTTCCACACTGGAATTCGTAACTCAGGATCTCGTTCAAAAGTATTAACATCAATTTCAACTCTTTGAGATTTGAAAGGGGATTTGTTCACTACAATTTGACACATCAACATTAGAAGGAGAATGTCATTTACTACTTGATGTTTGTTCGTTTGGTTTAAAAAATGAAAACATAGTTTTTCCTCTCTTGTTTTCTTGATTTTCCATTATAATTTATAACTTATTCAAGTAAAAAGGATTAGGGAAGTCAGGTGCAAAATGAAAAGATACTAATGCCAAAATAGCATATTCATAAAATGCAAGATATACAAGGATAAACTAGTGCTGCAAAAACTATTGGAAGATTTGGAGAACTTAACTTTGAAATAACCAGTAAATTATTAGTACTAGACTACTAGTATGTTAGCATGCATCAATTTCTAAGGTGCAGTTATTATTTACTCTATTAACAATCTACTGTAATGAATGTGAAACATTGAATTCAAAATGAAAAGTCATTGCTTGTAAATTTTTACCTGATAATTTTACACTTTTGCGGCTCTATGTATAGATTCTTCTTTAAAATCCAAGCTAAAATTATATATTGTTGAGAAGAAAAATAGCTAAAATTCCAAGTTGTTTAGAAGACATATGAATCAATTAATTATTTATATTTAAATAAATTTGTTGTAAAATATAACTAATTAATTAGTATTGCAAGAAAAGGTGGTTGGCTAATTAATTAGTATTGCTAGGGAAAGTAAAGTGGCAGCTGATAACTAGTAATTAATTTGTATTGCAAGAAAAAGTAAGACATTAGGTTTGTTGTGTAAAAAACAGGGAAAGTGGGCTAGTATGCTGTGTAAAAATTAAAAACAAAAATGGGTCATTAATTTTTTTTAACCTGGACTACAACCCTCCTTAGCCTTTAACAAGGCTTCGTCTGTGTCTCAAACTGATGAGCTCAAATACTACTGAACATTCCATGGCCATGTGGTTTGGAGTTTTAACTAGAACAGCTGATATCAGAACAACGAAAAAGATATTCTTTAACATTCCCCGCTATTTACTTTCTATTGAAAAAGAAGAGAAGAAAAACCGCTCCTTATCGTGGAAGGGTTTTTTAAGAAACTTGGTGTGTTTTTCCCATTATTGCAGACATGAACAAGAGAACGAAAGCCATGATGACCTTTTGGAAGAAGATGGTGATCCTTCAAATAGAGTTTGAGTCATTACAAAAGGCTGCTAAAGCTTGTTGGAATGCCAGAAGGGTTCAACAGATCTTACCGCTGTTTAGCTGAAAAAATATGCAAGGGTTGAGGTCTCAATTCCATCATTTGAACGATTCAGGGCCTCTAACTTTATATTCTACACTCGACAGTAACAAGGATACACTAATATAAAGCTCTAATAGTTCTAGCTTAGAGGTTTTAGATTCCGAACCTGAATATATTGTTAAAGATCCTAAAATCCATTTTGACAACACTAACTTTGACATAGAATGCCTGAACAAGATACTAAATAAAATGATGTTCATTGAAGAAAGATGAAATTAAAAACAAAAACTGAAATTGGACAAAATCAAAAGGATAAGAAAGCCACGTATTTTTGCCAAGTAGAAAATAACACAGAACAAATATGAATGATAATGGGAAGTTGTCAGAAACCTTTTTTTAACACAATAGGAAAAATACAAAATAAACTTGAATTGTAAAAACATATCATAAAATCATAAGAAAATTTTTGTCTCATAGATAATTCAAGTACCTTTAAAATACATGATTCAAATAAAAATTTATGGATAGTTCAAGTACCTTAAAATACATGATTCAAATAAAAATTTATATATAGTTCAAGCACTTTAAAATACATGGTTCAAAAAAAACATTCAAACATAATTTAAGTCATTTTTCATTAACTAACATTTAACAAACTTAAAACAAACAATCTGCTAAAGTGTTTTAATAAACTTAAAACAAACAATCTGCTAAAGTGTCATGTAAATTAAAACTTGCATCATTGCTTTTATTTTCCTCATTGTTTCTTAGACATTCATCAATATTAGCATCATTAAGAGAATTATTAGTATTACTATTATTACCAATACTAATATTATGAATATTAATGTTATTATTAATACCAACACCAATATTACTTGGTCCTGGGGATTTATCTATGTGGTGTTGTATTAATTCTAACAAGGTATTTTGTATTGGTGTTGGGAAAAAAAAAAAAAAGCAAGCAATATTAAAACAACAATATTGAGTCCACTTGCAAGTTAAACACTCATGAACTTGTCATCAAACTAGCAAAGCAAACAAAGCTTTCGCTTAACCCACACATATATTAAGATTTGTACATGTTATTAAATACATTTTCATGTTAAAAATATTGTCTTTCTCTATTTCTTCAAGCAAATTCTTCTCTATTTCTTTTCCTTTCAATCTCTACCAGGAAAAACAACCCCTTTCTTTTTTTGTATGTAGACCCATAACCCACGCTCTAAGTAAACTCCTCAACGACTCCTCAATATGACATAACTACATACTCTTCATAAATATTGCCTTTTACTTTTCATTTTGCACTCACCTTAAAACCCCACTTTGGTTTTTAGTCGAAATATTGGGTTAAGGGCTAGAAAAATGAGGACATGCTTGTGGGCTTTTCTATGGTTCTTATTTTAGGTTTTGTTGACGGAAAAAAATTGAAAGGTCGCACACGGAGAGGATTTCCAGTGGCATTCTTTAATCTCCTTAATGTTTTGCTTACTATTAGATTTTAAGCAGTTGCTTTCTTACAATACTACTATTTTAGTTTCACTTTATGGCTTGAAGCTTTGCAGATACAAATTGCAGCACAACTTAAAGTGGAAGGCGTTGCTACATGCTAGTGTTAGTATGCTTCTTTTAGGGTTGAGATTTGAGAATAAGAGAATGTGAGATTTAAGGAAAGGGAAAAGAGAAAAGGGGAATTTTTGTGAGATAAACAGGATGGAGAGGAGAGGATTAAGAAACGTCAATAGTTTTTGTTAATTTTATCAAACTCGTTCCGAGTTTAACTAAGTTTAATCAAGTTTGCTGATTTTTAAATTTTCTATCTAATTTCACAATATATATCTATATTGACTTATAAAATCATATAATTTTATGAGTCAATTCATGAGTGTGACAATCATACTTCTCACATGGTGGAATTTATGAGTGGGAGAATATATGGTATGAACTCAAGTTTCAGATCACAAGCCTTAAGGAGGAAAATCGGCAGGAGCAGGCTGAGCTAGCAAGGAGAAACATCGAAAAGAGACTGGTGATTGAGAAGCTCTGGCTAGAGGTGAAACATTTTGAAGGTTCAAAACAGGTCCCTCCAGAGCTGCACCAACTATTTAAGACAAGAGAACTAAAGGACTACTTTCAGGTAAGTTTTTTGTAGGAGGTTGTACATGATTTGACATTGGCTCATTTTCTGGTTAAGCAAGTATCTTATCACATAGTTCATGCGACTCCCTTTCTGAACATCAAAGCTATAAATACACATCCTGGACAGGTTACAAGAGCAAACTCTTCCCAATTACTTGTCGTGCTCCTTGTAATTCATGATATGTTCTTGTTCAAAGGGTAGCCCGTGTGCTAAAACAGCCTGCTTCCTTGTCTCATGATTCTCTGCCTGAAGGTTCTAGTCTGCATGTCTGTCTCTATATAAATAAAACGTCCTTTCAGTAATTTCAACATCAACCGCATCAAAATATGCACTTGGCCTCACCAACCTAGAACTATATATTTTTTTTCTTTTCTTGGAAGTTCTATCAAATCTGTTAGTTGGGAGATAAACTATCAGCTACCTACTTGGCTGCCTTTTTGATTGAGCAATTAGAGGTGATTGCAGTTCCAACTTACAGACTTGAATCGTCAAAGAATTCATTGTTGGAGCATTCTCTTTCATCAGTGCCATAGCCTTGTTCTTCTCGTGTACAGATTTGTTGCCAATAATCTCCACATGAACACAAACCGTCCTTGAAGTGATGAAATCTCTTTGCATCTCTCACTACAATTTCTCTACTAACAGTTTTGGAAATCAACTTAATAAAAGAATGGCAGTCACCACAAACCCGAAGATTCCTGATAACATGAATAGTTGAACCAGGAACTGAGTTCATGACTCCAAAAGCAACAGCCAATTTCTCACTGTGAATTTGCACAACCATTTCCTTCTCCTCTTCATCAACATCATGAAGAACCGATGCCATAATTGGAACATAGTTTCTTGCAGCTTCACAGTGAGTTCCGCCAAATACTTGTAGATCTTCTCATGTTGAGGGTGCAATCTCCAACCAAGAATACAAGTACCCTACCTTCGAGTTCACCCAAACAGAATCCTGGCATTTTAACCAGTCCCTGATCTTTTATAAGTATTCTCATCCCCTCTCAACATCTTTCCATCTTCCAGCATCTGCATATATGCTAGCAAGTAAGACATACAACCCACAATTACCTGGATCTAGTTTAAACAATCCCCTTGCAGAAATCTCAGCAAGCTCCACATTCTTGTGAATTATACAAGCTGCGAGAAGAGAACCCCATGGTATAAAATCACGCCTCACTTGCATACTCTTTATCAAGTTGTATGCCTCAATGAGATAACCAGCACGCCCAAGAAGATCAGCCATGCAACCACAGTGCTTGACCCCTGGTTCTAAATTATTTTCATGTGAATTCTACAACCTGCAAGAAGAGAACCCCTAGTACAAAATCACGCCTCACTTGCATGCTCTTTATCAAGTTGTATGCCTCAATGAGATAACCAGCACGCCCAAGAAGATCAGCCATGCAGCCATAGTGCTTGACCCCTGGTTCAAAATTATATTCAAAACTCATGGCATTAAACCAACGCCAGCTCTCATCTAAAAAATCAGCATAACTAAAAACACCCAATGTGAAATAAAAGTTATATAATTTGGTTTGACCCCAGCCCGTATCATCTGATAGAAAACATCCAAAGCTTCTCTTGCAAAGCCATGCATTCCATATCCAGAAATCGTCCATGATCTACATTCTTTTCCTTCATCCTATCAAATGCATTTCTCGAAGTTTCAGCTTGCCCACATTTGCATTAAATATCTATAATTGAGATACCCACAATCACATTACTCACAAAACCCATCTTAATAACTTGTTACAAAACATAAATAAATGACATGTCACAAGCAGATGTGATAACTATAAATCAAGGCAACAACGCAGACATCACCAAACATTTACCTCAACAATAATTCCCCAACTTGGCTAATGTTAATCTCACAGAAATGACCTAATACATGGAACAAACCATTCTAGTATGAAAAGAAAACGAAGTACCTGATCACGCAAACACATCCCCACAAGCAGAGCCCCCTTATGTACACAAGCTAACAACAAAGTGGACAAAGTCACCGCATTTACCACCACCATCCTTTAACATTCCATGAAAAACTTCGAAAGCATCAATCGATAAACCAATTTGGGCATACACAGAAATCATAGAATTCCAAGAAACCACATCCCTCTCCGTCATTTCATCAAACAACTTTCTAGACAAACCCACTTCACCACACTTCGCATACGCATCCAACAAAGTATTCTCAACTCCCACCATTTTATCCAGCCCAGCCTTTATAACAACCCCATAAACTCCCTCACTGCTTTATTAGAAATACGAGAACGTGCCGATAAAACAGAAACCTTATCAACAAAATTTCAATCTCTCACTATTTCCTTGACTCTTTTAAATTAAAAAAACTCCTTAAAAGCCACGAACGCTTCATGGGCATCATCATTTTGAACATACCTGGTTATTAAAGAAGTCCAAGTAACAATATTTCTGTGAGGAATTTCATCAAGCAAAATTTTTGCATCACTTAACTACCCACATTTCTGGCACACATCAATCAATGCTGATGATACAAAGCCCAAAAAAAGAGCTTGTTGATGGGTTTGTTTTCCTGAGTTAAGATCAAACAAAGCGGAGCATGATTTGATTGCGCAAGGGAAAGGAGAGCGGTTCAACTAATTCGAGCTTTCTCATTGAAAAGAAAGTACAGAGAGACTCGTATGAGTCACCGCCGCGAGCCAACTCGGTAATAAGGGAGTTCCAGAAGTAGAAATTGGCCTTGTCAAAGTATTTGTTTAACCAGGTACTTGGGTTGGTGTTCAGCAGCTGCTGCTGCTGCTGAAAACCTTCATTCATTCTCCATTCAATTCTTTACTTCAATTTATCTACCTTTGCTTCTTGCTGTTAAATTTTTTGAAGGGTGATGTTATGTATTTTTTTTAAGTATTTTTTATATTTATATTATTATATTATAATATATATTAAAACTGTTTAGTATTTCTGTACATTGTACAGTGAGTACACAGTTAAACGTTGCTGTTTTTTTTTTTTCTTTTGTTTTTTAAGTATTTTTTTCCTTTGTTTTTTAAGCTTTTTTTTATTTTTTTAATAAATATTTTTTTATTAATATTAATTTTTTTTAATAATTTTATTTTTTTAATAAATATTTTTTTTATTAATATTAATTTTTTTTAATATTTTAAATTAATATTTTTTTTGTTTAGTATTTTTGTTTTTTTGCTTTTTGCTTTTTTTCTTTTTAATTATTATTTTTTTTAAATTTAGTTTGTTAATATTAATTATTTTTATATTTAGTTATCAAACTTTTATAATATGGATCCCAGGTTTGATGAATTAATCTGGTTTGATAAGTTAACTTAAATAATTCAGATTTCTTTCTTTTTCTTTATTAGTTTTTTTTTCATATAGGTTTGATGTAACCATATTATTCGATAGTTTCACCCACTTTTACCTAATGTTTTGTCCATGTTT
>NW_011500495.1:23303-40324 GCF_000495115.2 Populus euphratica
TTTAATATTATTATTAATATTATAAATATAACTTTTAGGTCAGGAGTAGTAGATATACTCAATGCTCTTAGATATAGCTTTATAGAAAGACCTAACACTATTAGATTTTAATTTTTTTTGATTATTTTTATGCAAAAAAATTGACTACCGGCATAACCCGGGCCACGTTTTTAGTATAACTCTATAACCAATCAATTATGTCAAATCCAATATTGAACGATGGAATTTATAAAAATTTTAATTAAAAAATAATATAAAAATAAGTCAATTCAACCAGAGTTAACTCATTAAGCATTATTTTCAGGTTATAAGGCCGAAATAACCTAATAAAAAAATCAAAACAAACGATGAAGCCAAATTCTTATATGAACCAAGTCAAGTTTGAATTTGACCTATAAATGTCTACTAATTAGTTTTATAAGATCATGCATATCTCTCAAATTATACATTGAATCGAGTTGAAATTTTACAAGAAGAAACAATACACATTGAAATATAATATGGTAAATATTCAAGTCAGATAGAGTTCGAGAACATATTATTTTATAGAGTCTAAATTACTAGACGAATCTTGTCAAATCAGTTAAACTAAACCTTTATGTAATTGTTTGGGTCATATATGAGGTACAAGTGGAATTGTGTTGCGATGAGATGAAAACTAAATATCTCATATTTTCCAACCATATATGGTTTTCCTATTAATTCATCCAAATGAGAGAACAAAGTGTTTAAAGTTGGGATTGAAATCTACTTAGACTTTGTTTTTCTTATCCTATTTTATTTATTTATTTATTTATAAATAATTATTTTTATTTTAGGTTTGTTTTGACCCATTAACCAGCTTTTAGGGATTTATTTCATTATTAAACTTATGTTAGTTGATTACTAGTTTATGCCCATTAGCTTGTAACATGTAAGGGGTCTATTATGATTAGAGGAAACTATATTATATTTTTTTGAGCTATAAATTTAGACAACAACTTGAAGAAGAGGAAACTATATTATATTTTTTTTAGCTATAAATTTAGACAACAACTTGAAGAATAAACATGAGTGTTTTTTGTTTATTCATGGCAAAACAACCTTTCTTTATAAGGACAAAAATCATACATTGACTTATTGAAAATTAACTAGCTTTATGACGTTATTCACATGCTTAGAGTTCTTAGATACAAGGTTATATCTAGATTCAAATATTTTTTCAATACTTTTGGTTTATAAGTACAAGTTTAATTCTCGATCAGAGTTTTATCAGACCTGATTTTCAGCTTTTTGGTTTGTTATTTACTTTGCTGGGGGTTGCTTGATCACGTGATTAAAAAATTCACATCAGTTGATATCAAAGATAGACTCCAAAATCAGGTTATACCCATTATTATCTTCTTGTTGGCTTTTGTTTCCTTAGTTTTACTTGTCTTTGATTCAATTTTTATTGTTTCGTGTCTACAACTTAATAGTTTGCGTCTAGGGTTCCTTTTAAAAAAAATATTATTTTAGATTGTTGTTTTCTTAGAATATATCAATAACATAAATAGTAAAAAAAAAATATGTTATTTTAGTATGCTATTGTCTCAAAATATATTAGTAGCATAAAAATTAATAAAAAAAAATTTAAAAAGGAGCAACTAAAATTGAAAAAAGTGGAGGATTGATGAAAAAATAAAGGCCTACTAATTCATTCAAATAAGGAAGAACAACATTTTGAAGTCTGGAGTGAAATCTGTTAGGAATGTGCAAAAAATAAAAAAAATATTTTTTTCTTATATATTATGGATTTCAATCAATACAAGGATTTCTTAATCCTCTTGAAAGCATATGTGAAATCTATTAACTTATTTATTTTACAAGAATTCCATGTCAAACAATGAGACATTTATAGTAATAATTATTATCCATAGCTTGCAAGAATTTCATATACATTATGGAATACATGTGGTGGTAATGAGATTTAGGATTCTTTTGTTGTTCTTTTTTTTTATTTTATAGGATTTTTTTATTTAAAAAAGAGGTTATAAGAGGCTATTTAAAGAAGATATTCCGGTCATTTTCCCTCGTATTTTTAAAAGCATACTCTTAGCTAAACAAGAAAAGAAATTTCAGCATTCAAGACAATATCTTTCAATTAAGAAAAGAGGATTAATGGATGGTATAAAATGATTCTTTTTCATCTACAAGTTTCAAATTCAGCTACAAGGGATCTGATGCAAGGAGATACAATTTTGGGGCTGTTTTGATAACTTGTATCAATATAAATATTTCTTATGATTTATTTATTTTTAATGAATATTTAAGATAATTTTATTTCAATTTTAGGGCTTTTATTTCTATTAGATTTGTTTTTTCCCCCTAAAATCAATGTTTGGGCTTGTTTTAGGCATTAGGCTTGTGCTTAGCTGATTTTTAGTGAAGACCCATTGGTTTCCAATCCAATATAGGACCATTCTGGCTATTATTTAAAGATTATTATGTTTTGTTTTGTTGTAAATTTTGGGTAACCTTTAAAAATTAATAAAATTTTGTTTTATTTAAGCAAACTCCATCTTTTTTACTAGGATAAAGAGTAAATTTAATTTATCAAAGTATAACTGACATTGTGGTGTCATTCACAATTATCCAATGCTTCTTGTTCTAAGCTATAGGTTAACTCTGGGTTAAGGTTATAGCCTAACAGATTTGATAAGATTCATTTAATAACTTTGACCCACTGAAATAATATGTTTTCAAACTTCATTTGATTTGAAAATGTATCACCAAATATTTCCACGTGTATAGTATCTATCTATAAAATTTAAGCTCGATTCGATGTATGGTTTAGAAGATATGACCGATCTCACAAAACTTGTCATCAAATATTTTAAGGAAAATTTTAACCTGACTTGGTTTATATTAAGTTCTCAATCAAACATGTTATTAAATAATAAAATTAGAAAAAAAAAAGTTAATTAAAAAAATTCAACGAAGTTAACCTGTCAAACCCGTGACCCTAGATAATGAGATGAGGACAACCCAATAAAAAGCAAATCTAATATTGAAAGACTCATGATTATGGTAATGAGACTAGGATAATCTCTTAGGAAAAAAATGAATCAATTTAACCTAGGTAAAAATACCAAAACTTGCAACCTTGATCATGGGATCAAGATATTCCTATATAAAGAAAATTAAAATAAATTATGAAGTTCAATTCCTAATCGACCTAATGTTGAATGATGAAATTAAAAAAATTCAATTAAAAAAAGACACTAAAAATAACTCGAGTCAGCTCAAGTTAACCTATTAAGTATTATCAATTATAAAAAGACACTAAAAATAACTCAAGTCAGCTCAAGTTAACCTATTAAGTATTATTCTTGAGTCATGAGATTGGAATAGCCTAATAGAAAGCAAACAAAACAAATCATAAAGTTTGTTTCTCGATCCAATATTAAAAGACAAAATTGAAAAAACTGTTAATTAAAAGGAAAAAAACTAAGTCAATCAGATTAATTCGCCAAACTCGTGATCCATGTCCTAAGAATGAGATAACCTAATAAAAAATATATTTAATATTAAAAAATATATTTAAAAAAAAACATTGATTGAAAAAAAAATCAAATATTTTTTTAAAAAAACATTGATTGAAAAAAAAATCAAAGAATAAATAACAAAAAATATATATTTCAATTAGTAGTGCTTTATGAGTAGGGGTACAGTAAAACCCCCTCCTCTTTTAGTTTTTTTTGTTAATGACAAGAATAATGATAATATTAGCAGTACTAATAATAATATTAATAGTGATAATAATAAAGATAACAACAACAACAACAACAAATGATGATGATGATGATGATAATTGTGGTAATAGTATACATAATAATAATTTATTTTAATAATAACAGTAGTGATAATAGTAATAATTATAATGATAATATTAATATTAATAAAAATAATAGTAATGATATGAGTAATAATAGTAGTAGTAGTAGTAATAGTGATGGTAATGATGATAATAGTAATTATGACAAAGAATGATAATGATGATAATAGTAATTATGACAAAGACAATAACAACAAGAATGATAATAAAAATACTAATGATAATAGTAGTAATAGTAGTAGTAGTAATTTTTTTTATCTTTTATATATATTAACTTTATTTTTGAAAAAAAATATATTTATTTTCAGATAATATTTTTGAAAACAAAAAATATTTATTTTCAGATAATATTTTTAATATGTGTAACCTTGCATAATTTGTTTCTTTTATTTTATCTAATTAATTTAATATATGTGTTTACTTCTATTATTATTTAATATTAAATTTAATAAACAAATTCAACAAATTAGATAAATATCTCAGTCTTACGAGATTAAATATCTTGAAATATACTTGTCTTTTGATTTTTCTAATTTTGTTTTTAGTTATTATTAATGAATTTTTTTAGATATAGTTTTTAATTTAATTAATTATATATATGCATGGACTTTTCAATTTACATGATTTTTTATGTATAAATACACATAAAAAAAGTTAGTATATATAATTTGTTTTAAAAAAACATTTAACTTACAACAGAGCATAAGGGAATAGATTATTTATCTCTCTTACTTGTTACCACATATGTGTACATATATTGCATTACCATAACAACATTAAAAAATTGATAGTTATACCAGTTTATGATTTTTATTGATAAATTAGCAAAACTATCATAAAATCAATTGTTTAGGAATAAAAGAAGATGGAAGTTGAAATTGGTGTTAAGTTAATAATAATTGAAACAAATTTAATAATAAAATGTTGAAGCCAAACCCAATTAAATTAAAAAAATTATGTTTAGATAATTCATATATAATTTAATTTAAAACTTGAGTATTATATTGAGACAATTCATAAATAATTTAATTTAAAATCTGAGATAAATAAAAAATTAAAATTAAGATTTTTTAAATTTAAACTTTATACATAGTATAACTATAATAATACAAAATTTCTTTTTAATAATTTAGATTTTGTTTTCTTTTACTTTCATTTTTTTTTGTTTTTTATCCAAGATGCAACACAAACATGGTAAATAAACTAGCAATCACAAGTACAAACCGTTAGCAAGGGATCATTCCGTACATATATTAGAAATAGGATGATGAGGGTATAAGATGGATCAAAGTTTAATCCGTTCTCACAATCGATATGTACCTTGCTGCACTTACGGGCTGGTGCCTCCTTAGCATATCAAACAGTATATTGCTCTCACTTTATCCAATTCAAACACCAGAATTTCGTTTGTTTAAATAAAGAGAGATGAAAAAAATGTGCTTTTATTATATGATTTTTAGGAGAGATTCAAGGGTTTTCCTGCAATTGTCTGATCATAAACTCCATCTAAAACAGAGTCCCATTAGCTAATTCTTTTGACCCACTTGATTTAGCCTGTGTGTTTTGTTGTGATACTATAAATCACAGTTGTAATTCCACTGCATCATTTGATTATAGCTCCCTGTAGACTGTAATTCCAGTTGCTGTAAATGTAAGAGCTTTTTGAAATGGATAATCTCTTTGGCAACATCAAGATCTATTGCACAGATTCATAATGTAAAAATGGTTTTAATGACTGAATGTCTCACACTAGTAATTTAGTTAATAATAAATAATGACTAATAAGTCCATACAAGCTCTTTTGCACACAATTGGGTACAAATTCTATGCTTCTGCACAGTAAAAACTACTAGTTTCATTTCATATAAGAATATTGTAAGAAACAAAGTACTATACCAAATATGGTGATATGACCGTTGAACACTGCTGGACTTGAGGAACTCTTCCCTACGAACTCACCTGAGATTGGCACCGGTGCCACTTTTCCTAATCTTGGAGGAGCTGCAGGACCCAGATCCCATTCGTCAGTTGGAGGAGGGAAAAAAGAAGACATGTTAGGAGCATTTACATATGGCAAAACAGCAGTAGAAGCTCCAATAGTAGGTTCACTGGTTAGAGCAAGCACACTGGCAAAGAACATGATCATTGATATAACAACAGAAAACTTTGTAATGACAGCCATGGTGTTAGAATTGTTTGGCAGACCTTGTCGAAGGCTAGATATTGAGTGAAGGGAATGCGGGCAGTGAAGTGTTGAAGGGTACCTAGATAAAGATGGTGGTGTGACTGTCAGCTCAACATCACGGGATATACAGTGACTGCTTTATTCCGCCAGCAAGGTTTCTAGCCCTTATTTATAAGAACATTTTGTTTTTCTTGACTTTGTCTTCTTGTGTCATAGTGGCCTTTGCAGACAGACACAGTAGTAGTGGAGCCATATAATGCTGTAAGAAAGGATTGTTCTTTTATTGTTTCACATGCTAAGGGGGGAGAAAGGGGAAATGGGAGGAATAAAAAAATTGAGGCTTAAAGATACATAAAAATTAAGCTTCAGATCTAGAGATATTTTGGTAGTGGCAAAATTTGTTTTTCTAGGCTTTGGAGGTTTCTGATGACCCAAGTTTGACATTACATTTTATTAACATTATGGTAAGTGTTTCTAACAGTAGAGATCGGAGATGGATGCAAGCAGGATCAAAAGATTGGTCGTTATTCAATAAATTGTCTCTTCGAGGGCTTTTTTTTTTTTTTGGTAAGTTCTTCGAGGGCTTTTTTGCTTTCCTCTATGCTCCAGAAAACATTTACAGATGTAAAAAACATACAAATAATACATATTTACACCAACTTTTGTACACAGCTTCAAATGGTCCTCCAAAATCATGGAAAATGAGCTACAGAAAAATAATCTTGTTATAATTGAGAAGCACGATCAGGATGGTCCATCTCCTTTCACCATCAATGGGAGAATGCCCCACTAATTTATAGAATCACGTAATGCATATAGACACAGTCTAGCAAAATTACAACCACTGCAGATTCAATCAAGGTGAAACTTGGAACCCGTGATTTTCACCACCAGCAGAATCCAAAGCTGAAATCTAGCATTTATGTCAACCTAAGTGATTCCATGGAACCATTGCAAGAGCAAATTCAAAACTTTACTCCAAACCAGAACCAGAGGGCAAAACAGAATTCCAAGCAGAACCAAACTCGAACTGGAATAGCAGCAAAACTTGAAAGTAAGAAATGTAGCAGCACCAATGAAGCGGACTCTTAAAACCATTGGCAAACTCAAAGTTGCATAAAGAATCATGGAAAGTTTCACCAATAAAGGACTGGTTGGCTGGTAAAAGAAAAAAACCAAACTACAAACAACAATCCAAAATATTGTACATGCCCTTGTACTGATGATGTCTCTAAAATCACAAAGGTCCAAGGATTTTAGGTGCAGGTAAATTAACTATGAAGCAATTTCTTATAGCAGACAGAGGCAGTTAGATATAAGTCAGTGTATCTGGAAGGTTGTTCTCCCTCTTTTTTTCTTTTTTTCTTTTTCTAAGGCTGCTTGTTTGTGCTTTCATTCTCCGCTTTCCCTTTCTTTCTTTGTTTTTTTTTCTTGAGTTTTAAGGTGGATACACAATGCTGCAATTCTCCATCCTTTCTATCATCAGAAAATCAAAAGAATCATACATTTTTCTTCTTTCATTTTGTTTCTAATTCTTATAAATTAAGCAGCCGTGCGGATGGCATGATGTTTCAAAGAAATCTACAAGGCCATACAAGGCTGTAAGTTGTTAATCATTTCACACAATGGGAAATTCCCATCCACCCTTTGAACTGTCACAGAAACAGGAGAAACATACCGAATCAAAAAAGGTCCATCACCTACTTGCTTTCACTTCGTTACCTTTATCTTTTCCACTTGAAATATATTATGTCCATCGGTTATGTCTGTTTTTTGTTCCTTGTTTAAGTTTCTTTAATAAAGCCCATACAAAGATAGCAGAGTCAATTTAGTTCGAGCTTCAAGAGTTCTTATAGAAGTTCCAATAAGAACTCTGTAATGGGAAGACATACTATGCTTCAGGAAACAAAATGACAAGAAAAATGCATGGTGATGCTCTCCTTTTCTTCTCTCTTCTTGTTCTCTCTGGTAAGTTTTCTGCCACCAAACATGTCACTTTCAGTTTTCTTGTTCATTTTTCTCAACTAATTCCAGAATATTCAATTTGACAGATGCAATGCCTTCAGGGAAGGTTGGGGTGAACTATGGCCTGCTTGGGAACAACTTGCCATCTGCAGGTCAATCCATAGAATCTCTCAGAGCCATGAAAGCTGGCAGTGTAAAGCTCTATGATGCCAACCCTGAAATCCTGAGACTCTTAGCGGGAACTGATATCCGGGTCTCCATTATGGTTCCCAATTATGAAATCATCAGCATAGCCACCAACCAGACCTCCGCCAACAAATGGGTCGAAGACAATGTCCTCGCTTACCACCCTGAAACCATGATCCGTACCATTCTTGTTGGCAATGAAGTTCTCAGCTATTGTTCAGATGAAGGAAAACGGATTTGGAATCATCTTGTGCTTGCAATGCGTAGAATCAAGATCTCTCTCAGAGCTCAGGATATTCGTAACATCAAAGTAGGCACTCCGCTAGCCATGGACGTGCTGCAGACAGCTTTTCCACCATCCACTGGGATTTTTCGGTCTGATATCTCAACTACCGTGATGGTGCCCTTGCTAAAATTCTTAAACAGCACCAAGTCATTTTTCTTCATTGACGTCTACCCTTATTTCCCTTGGTCTGCAAATCCCATCAATATAAACCTCGATTTTGCGTTGTTTCAATCAAATATCAAATACACTGACCCCGGTAGTGGCTTGGTCTACACCAACCTCCTAGACCAAATGCTTGACTCCCTTGTTTTTGCCATGGCCAAACTTGGATTTCACAGTATCCGGCTTTCGATAGCTGAAACTGGCTGGCCTAATGCAGGCGATATCGGTGAAACTGGTGCTAGCATTTACAACGCAGCTACTTACAATCGGAATCTTGTTACAAAGATGACTGGTCGGCCCCAAATCGGCACCCCAGCTAGACCAGGTTTGTTCATACCAGCATTTATCTTTTCCTTGTACGATGAGAACCAAAAGACTGGCCCCGGAACAGAGCGGCACTGGGGCTTGTTGCATCCAAATGGGACATCAATATATCAAATTGATTTGACAGGGAAGAGAGCATCATCAGACTATGAACCGCTACCTGCAACACAAAATGACATGCCCTACGAAGGCAAATCATGGTGCGTAGCAGCACCGGACGTCAATCTGACAGAGTTGGAAAGAGCATTAAATTTTGCATGCAGTAAAGGAAACGGGACCTGTGAAGCCTTGACCCCAGGGAAGGAATGTTATGAGCCATTGTCAGTAATTTGGCATGCCAGTTTTGCATTTAGCTCGTATTGGGCTAAGTTCAGGAGCCAGGGTGCCAATTGCTACTTCAATGGACTTGCTGTGCAGACCACCAGGAATCCAAGTGAGTTTGCATGATTTTAAGTGAGGGGTGGGTTTAAGGACCGTGAACAATCCTCAAACACATGAATACCAACATAAATATTAATTACCCTATGATTTTACCTCGCTTGCACGACTGTTTTACAAACGAATAGAAAATTAGTCAAAAAAAACATCAATTGCGAAAGCATGATTCACCTGAACTTGATATCCAAACCACATTTCTTATTTGCCAAAGCATTGATGCAAGTTGGCGACATGAAAGATTCACTTTGTTACTCTCTCTTTTTTTCGTGATAATTTTTTTTTTTTTGCAGGTCGAGGATTATGCCAGTTCCCCAGTGTGACTATTTGAAGACAATTGAAGCCTCTGTAAGCAGCACACGGACATGAATCTCAATCAATCAAGTCTTGTTTCAGAACTTTCTGTTTTAGCTGAAACCAGACATAGGCCCGAGGCGTCTTATTTCATATTTGTTCTTTTTTAAAAAAAATTAATGTCTATGTGATGCAGTAACATTTTAAAAGGATCAATTAATCTTTTTCAAATGAGGAAAGGAAAACAATTTTGTTTAATTTTAAGCTAATTAATTATAGAAGAATGAAATTGAATTAAAAAAATAATAATTTAAATTAGTATAATAAACATGTAATGTATATAATAACGGGTGATTTAACTTGGGTTAACTTGTAAATTCATGATCTAAGTTATGAGATCATGATAACTTGATAAAAGAGATTGAAAAAAACACAAAACTCTTTTTATATATAAAAAATCAATGTCAAACAATGAAATTAAAAAAAAAAAATTCAACATATAATAACTTTTCAAGCATGTGAACCAGGTCACTAGATACTATACATTAAAAAATCAAGAAATTTAATCCCCAACCAGTGGAATATTAAATAATTAAATAAGGGAAAAAATTCAATTATACAAAAAAATTCAAAACTAAAAATAACAATTAAAAAAATAAAAATAAAAATAAAAGATAAATTAAAAGATAACTATGAATTTATGAATAAGTGGTGAAATTTAAAAGAAATCAAATGAATAAAAAGATAAAAAACAAATCAGAATAATAAAAATCAAATTAAAAAAATAATATTTCATAAATCTAGATTGAAAAACAAAATTGTAAAAAAATTATGAAAGGATTAAAAAAAAAACCCTAAATGATAGTTTCAAATTTTTTGCTCCCAGGAATAAATCAAATAATCTCACCATGCATTCAAAATTGAAGAGATAAATTTAACGCAGTACCAAGGCAATTGATATTTCTTGTCAAGGACAAAAAAAAAGCAATTTAATTGTAAAAGGCAAGCACGAAGAAATAATTTTATTAACAACTATAAAAGTGTATGTGATATTGTGACAGTTTTTATAGTTATAATTTAAAAAAAAAATATTTTATAAAAATTATTTTTAGTTAAGATTGGTTTAGTAAAATATATATTTAATTAAAATTATATTTAAAATTAAAATTGAATACAAAATAATTTAATATATTTAGTTAAGTATGTTTTTCAAATTAAGATTATAAAATAATTAAAAATAACATATATTAATATTGTTGGTTTTTAATTAAAATATTATAAATTTAATTATTATTATTATATTATGAAATAAACAATGCTTTATACAAAGTATTTTTATTATTCCATTAAACTATTTGTAATTTCATCATATACGAAATTCATCCGAAAATGACTACAGTTTTCATGGCTTCCTAAGCATTCAACAATATTAGATAAAATATTATCAGGAACAAAATTAAAATTGCGATCAAATTCTGCAAATGCTAAGTTATCATGCAATCTCCTTTTAATATAATTATGTAGTGTCATTGAATAATGTTAAATACTAGCTTCTCGAATAAAACACAATATCTGAGAAATGTTTTTGGATTTTTTTTATTTTACTAGGTAAAACCCAATCTAATACATTTAAATTTTGACCGGATTTGTTTTGATTCAAAAATAGTGAAGAGTGAATTAATTCACTCTTTATTGTTTACTTTGTAGAACACTAAAATAAAAAAATGTAGCAAAAAGAGGAGAATGAGAAGAGAAAAAACAATGGAAATAAGAGGGTTGTTATGGAAAATTTTTACAATGGTTTCGTTATCGTTTAACAAGAAACGAGAGAAGGGAATAAAGAGAAACAATGATGAAAATTTAAGAAATAATAAGATTTTTCTAGATCTGAATAATGAGAAACCTCTCAAGTTGTTTTGAAATTTTTTTGTAATGATTATTTATTTGTATTGTCAGTGAAAGAGAGAAAGCATGCCTTCACAAAAAACAAATTCAAATTACTTTTCAAGAAATTGAGTTCCAGCCCTAACTTCAAGTGAGATTATAGTTTTTAAACTTGACCCGGTGATTGCCCGGTCCAATGATCGGGTCATGGGTCAGATGGGTTAACCCGGGTCAAAAAAAAAAAACAAAAACATTTCACCAATTCCTCAAAAATGCCCCCAATTAAAAACCCAACAAAAAAACTCAATAAAAAAATCCAAATGCAATTCCAAAAACCCAGCAAAAACAATGAAAACCCATTTCCATAAATTTTCCATGAATCCCACCACCAAAAACACAAAAAAATACACCCTTACAAGTTATAGATGTGAAAACCTTGAAAAGTTTCAACCTTTTTAACAAGGAAGGAGTGTAAGCCACTCTCTCAAAACCTTAACACCTCTCTTTAAAGCCTTAAGATCAAACCCAGCAGATGCCATTCTTAGGAGCTCTAGATTACCCGTCATCGTTGATTGAGGCAAAGTGGATGACTGAGATTATACAAAAGAAGGCAAAGAAGATTGAGGGGAAGGAGAAGGGTTTGAAGAAAAGACCCACCTTTGGATTATAGACGAGCTGCTTTCAGCCATCCTATCATCAAGCATACCATCAACAGAGTCGGGAAAGGATAGGCAAAAGACGTGCTAATCAAATCCTCTCTTTCAACTCTATCCCTTCTTGGTCTCAGCTAACCAATCTCATTCTCAGCTCCCTTTCCTTATCCTATCAAGCAAGTGGCTTACACTCCTTGCTTTGCTTTCATCCTATTTTTAGTGCCGCTTGCTTGCTCAAAGGAGAAATGAAAAGGTTGTTTTTAGTGTCGCTTGCTTGCTCAAAGGAGAAATGAAAAGCAAGATAGTAGAAAAAAAAAATAAGATCAAGTTTCATCCGAGTTTATCCGGGTCGACAAGCCGAGTCGACTGGGTTTCACCGGGTCAAATCCTTGACTGTTTTTTACTTAGAACCAGCCTGATCCCAGGCCCGGGAGGCCGGTTCCCGAGTCAATCCACCAAGCCGGGTTTCAAAACTGTGGGTGAGACCCACAACAAAGAAAGAGTTCCAGCATTAGTTTCAGGTGAGACCCACAACAATAAAAATGTGATTAACATCTAACCAAACGTATAGCATTTTCCTATAAACACAGCCGCAAACATAGCACCAAATCACACCCGAATATATTGTTTGGTATTCTAGATGTTGTTCTGTAGGTTATCTTGCTGCTGTTTGTTGCCATCCCGATGTCCCCCGTTAGGCACGTGACTACAAGTTGCTGAGTTCAATGCTATAGATGAATCAGCTGCATTATTGTGTTCTTGATGATTTTCTAGCTGTCTTTCGTACGGACATGGTGAATCTGTTGGCTACCAATATGAAGCATTTTGATGTAAATGCACAGGAAGTAGAGATGTAGGAATGGTGACCATAAGTCATCTACTTTGCACACGAGGAATCATCCCAGGATAAGTTGTAAATCATTCCCTACATTATGATAAAGTGCTCATCGTTTTCTTGAGGTCAGAAACCTACACCTCTGCGTTACAATTTCGTGCTGTCATAAATATTATTAAAAATAAACCAAAACGGAAGGGTGATTTCCAAACGCTGAAATTTGACTAACAGACACAGATGCTTGCTTTGCCAAGAAGCAGCTACTCCTCTACCAGCTTCAGGACCACAAGAACACTAATGGAGGATAAAAGCTCCTGAAAAAGAAGGGGGGGAAAGGACGACATAGACCTGTCCAAAATCTCCACTCAAGATGCGGCATCATCATATGCAAAGACAACCACCACCATCCACTGAATGATAATAACTAGCATAGACCCTTCCAACAGAAAATTGCTCGCTATGAACTGAACCCTTGCAGGGTTAAGGACACAACAATTCCACTAGGACAACAGTCCCTGAAAGAGCCACCTCCAAACAACCTGATCATGATCCCAGAATCAACAAAAATCAGATATTGAACAACAGCAGGCGGATTATAATTATGAAAGCAAACCAAAGACACCTCCACTCAGAATAACAAACACTCAGCTCTCCTTTAAAAATAACACAAAATACTGTAATGACTTAGCAAAGCATAGCCATCTTCCTCTCAAAATCTCCCCAAAGGAAATCAAAAGAAAGTAACTTTTTCATCTCACTTCTAAGAATAAACACGGAAGGACCTCACCAGGATTTGAGATACCAGGCAAATCCTAGAGGAAAAATCTAATCATGTTGCAGCATATCAAGTTCCTGGAATTAAAAGTCACAGCAGCCCGCCAATTTGTCCCCCTCCCTCCATAAACTTGACTTTTCTAGAGCTTCAAAACACATTATATGATGGGGAATTCGCTTATCAGCTAATGAACAAGTCACCACGTCCAGTAACAATGTCACGCTCCAGCAAAAGCCCGAGGAATCACAAACCAAGTGAAATATGAAAGAGACGAGGGTATTAATTTAACATGAATACATAGACTGGTTCTCTACCTCAAATCCAGATTTCCTGTTGTTGATGCAAGAAAACAAAATGAATATGAAAAATCAAAAATCAATGTACATTTCCCACAAAGTCAGAACACAACTTTCACATTAGCAAACATTAAAGGAGAACATCAGCATTCTACTGCAAACATATTTTGAGCATTGTAAAATAAAATAATGTAAAGAAGAAAAATTAGAACTTGCTTTGTTAAACACAAAGCAACCGCCTAATCATAATGCTAACAAGTCAAACAAATTCTACATAAAACCACAAGCACTGTAACTATAATTCAAAAAGAAAGCTCTAAACCAACCAACATTACATACCATCAGCCATCTAGCGCTGAATATTAAGCATAACCTTAGCTTCAGTCTGCTCCTCCATCAATGAATCACTAGCATACTTGCTCAACAACTCCATTTTCTTCTTCTCCAAAACCATCCTCTCAATCTCCTTATCGTCTGGCAACGGAACATGCACAACAAACTCTCTCTCCTTTTCCTTCCTCTCAATATCCTCTCTCTCCCTCTCCTCCCTCCTCTCCTCCTCCACCACATCCTCCTCCTCCTCAAACAAAACCTCTGCTCCAACACCAACTCCAACACTCACAACTTCCTTGGCACCTTTCCTCGCTTCCTTCCTTATTGCCTCCATCCTCTTCCACTCCTCCACCGCACGCATTCTCATCTCTTCCTCCGCAGGACCTTCAACCTTCTCCAATATCCCATCCTCCTCGTCCCTATACCCATAATAACTCGCATCAATCCTCTTGTAAATATCATACCTCGTCCGCCTCTTTCTCAGCTCCGGCGGTTTCTCAAACAACTCCCTGACACCCGGCAACTTCTTCGCCGCACCAAAATACCTATAGCCAGGCCCACGCCCGCTAGGGTTAGGCACATCAATAATATTTCCTTCCAAATCCGTCATTTTGGCAGAATGTTTGGCATAATTAGGACCGCCAAGCTCAACAATACGGCGTTCCCAATGCGATTTCTCGCGGATTAACTTGTTGATTTCGTCGTTTAGGTCGCGGAGGCGGTGTTCGCCGAGACCTTCGTTTTGAATCTCGGCGACTTTGCGGCCGATTTCGCGCATGATTTGCTGACGCCACCTGTCGGCTTCGGCGAGGTCGCGGCATTCGGAGGCTAGGTAAGGACGGCGTTCTTTAGGTTTCTTTTTTTCTTCGGCTTTTAGTGTTATGAATCGATTGAGCATCGACTGAGCTTTCTCTTCGTTTCGTGCCATCTTGTTGTTGAATTTCCTTTGACCTAATTTTTTTAAAAAAGTTTTGCGCTCTGAATTCTGATACACACAAACGGAGAAGAGCTGAAGCCAGAAAGTAGTGAGAAACTGCAATAAATAACAGACGCTCGCACCACAGACGACGTCCTATTACGAAGGGGACACGGTTAAACGACGTCCTGTTCTGTTCAAAAGGCAACGATGTCGTATTGTTAAAAAAATGCAAGTGCAATCCTAATATTAGAGTGTAGCTTAACCGTTAAACTTTAAATTTACTATTTGAAAATTATTAGTTTAATTTTTATAAATTTTAGAGTTATTAAATATTTATATGATTAGTAATATTAAAACTTATAAAATTAATTAAAATATATACAAGCTAATATAAATAACTACGTTAATTAAAAAAAAATTCAAGTGTTAAGTGTTAACTACTAATTCTAATCCAACCGTTTGTTATCATTTCCTTAATTATAATTTGATTGGACTTTAGGATTTGAAATTATGGGGGAAAGAAGACTTTGGTTTGTTTTGTTGCTTTTATTGATTTCGTGAGTTAATTTACTTTCTTTTATCGTAATATATTGTAAATACACTAACCTTAGCTTTGTGCATTAAATTTTAAGATCAAATATACACCACCAATGAGATTTAATTTTAATTCACGTATATTACAGATATCATGTACGGTTTGTTTTGAAAATGAGTTTTCAAGGCTCATTTATATAAATTTTTGGAATAATTACAAAAAAAAACTCTTATATATTTTGATTTATTTTTCAATTTTAATCTAAGATATGAAAAATTACAGCTTGTCTCTTAAACTTTATACATATAATAACACTTAAAATTTAAAAAAAAAACAAAACATATATAATCATTGATAAATTTACTATTATATTTATTTTAATGACTAAGTAGCCATTGAAGCATAAAAATAACAAAATTACAGTCATAATTTATAATTACAATAATATTATCCATGATTTCTTGAAGATAAATTCCCTTTAAGCATTTCATCAAACAACTTTAAGGTATCATTGATGGGATTTTTTTTTTTCCTATTGTATTTGAAAAGAAAGGAACTAAAGAATTCATAATAGTATTGCATATAAAGAAATAACACCATTCATTCATTCCTGAAATATAATTTTAGATCTACCCTACAAAACTCAACAAAACAAAACAAGAAAAAAAACAGAATTTATTAACAACTTTAAAATTGATCCTTTCTAGCATGTCGATCTTTACTTTGTTGGCAATTATGAAATTAAGTCTAAGTGTGTGGTTATGGAGGCAATTAATTTTAGAGAGCATATAAGGATACGAGCAGAGGTTGGATCCTTATAATGATGAAGCACATGATAACTTGCTTCCTCCAAAACTAAATTTATACAGATGAGAAAAGATAGTAAAAAACAAATTACTTAATTAAAATGTTATTACTAACATAATGATTTGTTTATAAGAACTTGGGAAAGCATACGATGCCTAACAATTAATGATCTCAAACCACAACCACTCAATTTGTTTATGAAGTAATAAGCCTTAAAAAAAATGTAAGTATAGTCATTTTCAAAATGTTTTTTTATTTAGAAATGTATTAAAATAATTTTTTATTTTTAAA
>NW_011500495.1:46478-61094 GCF_000495115.2 Populus euphratica
AATTTCATAAATTATCTCAAATAAAATAAATAATAATCAAAATAATAAAGATCAAATCTAAAAAAAAAAGATGAAGAAATTAAAATAATAATAATTAACATTTCATAAAGTATTTCAAATAAAATAAATAACAATCAAAAGAATGAGGACCAAATTTGATAGAAAAAAATTCAATAAAAAAATAATAGGAGAAAAGCAAATAACAATTATAAAAATGAGGACCAAAGTTAATATAAAAATTAAATTTTAAGAAATGAAATTGAAAAATAAATATTCAAAACAAAATATATATAGCAATCAAAAGTTTGAGGATCAAATTTGATATAATCAGCAAATAATGACATTTCTAAATTTTTCACAACTTCCGGAAAGTGTTTTCCTCTCAAGTTTTTCAGGAAAACACTTTCTTGAAAATCAAGCCAAATTTTTGACTGGAAAATGTTTTCTATTTATCAACTTTCTTAACAATAAACAAATACAAGAAAGTTTAGAAAGTGATTTCTTAGAAATCACTTTCTGAAAAACAAACACAAGAAAGTTTGGAAAGTGTTTTCCTATAAACCACTTTCCGGAAAATAAACACAGCTAAAAAGGAAAATATTTTCTTGAAAATTAAGTTAAATTTTTTATGACTAAAAAATATTTTCGTCCAGAAAGTGTTTTTCATTGATTGGAAAGTATTTTCCATTAATTAGAAAGTACTTTTTATTAACCGAAAAATATTTTTTGAGTTAAATACTAGCTTCTCGAATAAAACACAATATCTGAGAAATGTTTTTGGATTTTTTTTATTTTACTAGGTAAAACCCAATCAAATACATTTAAATTTTGACCAGACTTGTTCTGGTTCAAAAACAGTGAAGAGTGAATTAATTCACTCTTTATTGTTTACTTTGTAGAACACTAAAATAAAAAAATGTAGCAGAAAGAGGAGAATGAGAAGAGAAAAAACAGTGGAAATAAGAGGGTTGTTGTGGAAAATTTTTACAATGGTTTCGTTATCGTTTAACAAGAAACGAGAGAAGGGAATAAAGAGAAACAATGATGAAAATTTAAGAAATAATAAGATTTTTCTAGATCTGAATAATGAGAAACCTCTCAAGTTGTTTTGAAATTTTTTTGTAATGATTATTTATTTGTATTGTCAGTGAAAGAGAGAAAGCATGCCTTCACAAAAAGCAAATTCAAATTACTTTTCAAGAAATTGAGTTCCAGCCCTAACTTCAAGTGAGATTATAGTTTTTAAACTTGACCCGGTGATTGCACGGTCCAATGATCGGGTCATGGGTCAGATAGGTTAACCCGGGTCAAAAAAAAAAAACAAAAACATTTCACCAATTCCTCAAAAATGCCCCCAATTAAAAACCCAACAAAAAAACTCAATAAAAAAATCCAAATGCAATTCCAAAAACCCAGCAAAAACAATGAAAACCCATTTCCATAAATTTTCCATGAATCCCACCACCAAAAACACAAAAAAATACAACACCCTTACAAGTTATAGATGTGAAAACCTTGGAAAGTTTCAACCTTTTTAACAAGGAAGGAGTGTAAGCCACTCTCTCAAAACCTTAACACCTCTCTTTAAAGCCTTAAGATCAAACCCAGCAGATGCCATTCTTAGGAGCTCTAGATTACCCGTCATAGTTGATTGAGGCAAAGTGGATGACTAAGATTATACAAAAGAAGGCAAAGAAGATTGAGGGGAAGGAGAAGGGTTTGAAGAAAAGACCCACCTTTGGACTACAGACGAGCTGCTTTCAGCCATCCTATCATCAAGCATACCATCAACAGAGTCGGGAAAGGATAGGCAAAAGACGTGCTAATCAAATCCTCTCTTTCAACTCTATCCCTTCTTGGTCTCAGCTAACCAATCTCATTCTCAGCTCCCTTTCCTTATCCTATCAAGCAAGTGGCTTACACTCCTTGCTTTGCTTTCATCCTGTTGTTTTTAGTGTCGCTTGCTTGCTCAAAGGAGAAATGAAAAGCAAGATAGTAGAAAAAAAAAATAAGATCAAGTTTCATCCGAGTTTATCCGGGTCGACAAGCCGAGTCGACTGGGTTTCACCGGGTCAAATCCTTGATTGTTTTTTACTTAGAACCAGCCTGATCCCAGGCCCGGGAGGCCGGTTCCCGAGTCAATCCACCAAGCCGGGTTTCAAAACTGTGGGTGAGACCCACAACAAAGAAAGAGTTCCAGCATTAGTTTCAGGTGAGACCCACAACAATAAAAATGTGATTAACATCTAACCAAACGTATAGCATTTTCCTATAAACACAGCCGCAAACATAGCACCAAATCACACCCGAATATATTGTTTGGTATTCTAGATGTTGTTCTGTAGGTTATCTTGCTGCTGTTTGTTGCCATCCCGATGTCCCCCGTTAGGCACGTGACTACAAGTTGCTGAGTTCAATGCTATAGATGAATCAGCTGCATTATTGTGTTCTTGATGATTTTCTAGCTGTCTTTCGTACGGACATGGTGAATCTGTTGGCTACCAATATGAAGCATTTTGATGTAAATGCACAGGAAGTAGAGATGTAGGAATGGTGACCATAAGTCATCTACTTTGCACACGAGGAATCATCCCAGGATAAGTTGTAAATCATTCCCTACATTATGATAAAGTGCTCATCGTTTTCTTGAGGTCAGAAACCTACACCTCTGCGTTACAATTTCGTGCTGTCATAAATATTATTAAAAATAAACCAAAACGGAAGGGTGATTTCCAAACGCTGAAATTTGACTAACAGACACAGATGCTTGCTTTGCCAAGAAGCAGCTACTCCTCTACCAGCTTCAGGACCACAAGAACACTAATGGAGGATAAAAGCTCCTGAAAAAGAAGGGGGGGAAAGGACGACATAGACCTGTCCAAAATCTCCACTCAAGATGCGGCATCATCATATGCAAAGACAACCACCACCATCCACTGAATGATAATAACTAGCATAGACCCTTCCAACAGAAAATTGCTCGCTATGAACTGAACCCTTGCAGGGTTAAGGACACAACAATTCCACTAGGACAACAGTCCCTGAAAGAGCCACCTCCAAACAACCTGATCATGATCCCAGAATCAACAAAAATCAGATATTGAACAACAGCAGGCGGATTATAATTATGAAAGCAAACCAAAGACACCTCCACTCAGAATAACAAACACTCAGCTCTCCTTTAAAAATAACACAAAATACTGTAATGACTTAGCAAAGCATAGCCATCTTCCTCTCAAAATCTCCCCAAAGGAAATCAAAAGAAAGTAACTTTTTCATCTCACTTCTAAGAATAAACACGGAAGGACCTCACCAGGATTTGAGATACCAGGCAAATCCTAGAGGAAAAATCTAATCATGTTGCAGCATATCAAGTTCCTGGAATTAAAAGTCACAGCAGCCCGCCAATTTGTCCCCCTCCCTCCATAAACTTGACTTTTCTAGAGCTTCAAAACACATTATATGATGGGGAATTCGCTTATCAGCTAATGAACAAGTCACCACGTCCAGTAACAATGTCACGCTCCAGCAAAAGCCCGAGGAATCACAAACCAAGTGAAATATGAAAGAGACGAGGGTATTAATTTAACATGAATACATAGACTGGTTCTCTACCTCAAATCCAGATTTCCTGTTGTTGATGCAAGAAAACAAAATGAATATGAAAAATCAAAAATCAATGTACATTTCCCACAAAGTCAGAACACAACTTTCACATTAGCAAACATTAAAGGAGAACATCAGCATTCTACTGCAAACATATTTTGAGCATTGTAAAATAAAATAATGTAAAGAAGAAAAATTAGAACTTGCTTTGTTAAACACAAAGCAACCGCCTAATCATAATGCTAACAAGTCAAACAAATTCTACATAAAACCACAAGCACTGTAACTATAATTCAAAAAGAAAGCTCTAAACCAACCAACATTACATACCATCAGCCATCTAGCGCTGAATATTAAGCATAACCTTAGCTTCAGTCTGCTCCTCCATCAATGAATCACTAGCATACTTGCTCAACAACTCCATTTTCTTCTTCTCCAAAACCATCCTCTCAATCTCCTTATCGTCTGGCAACGGAACATGCACAACAAACTCTCTCTCCTTTTCCTTCCTCTCAATATCCTCTCTCTCCCTCTCCTCCCTCCTCTCCTCCTCCACCACATCCTCCTCCTCCTCAAACAAAACCTCTGCTCCAACACCAACTCCAACACTCACAACTTCCTTGGCACCTTTCCTCGCTTCCTTCCTTATTGCCTCCATCCTCTTCCACTCCTCCACCGCACGCATTCTCATCTCTTCCTCCGCAGGACCTTCAACCTTCTCCAATATCCCATCCTCCTCGTCCCTATACCCATAATAACTCGCATCAATCCTCTTGTAAATATCATACCTCGTCCGCCTCTTTCTCAGCTCCGGCGGTTTCTCAAACAACTCCCTGACACCCGGCAACTTCTTCGCCGCACCAAAATACCTATAGCCAGGCCCACGCCCGCTAGGGTTAGGCACATCAATAATATTTCCTTCCAAATCCGTCATTTTGGCAGAATGTTTGGCATAATTAGGACCGCCAAGCTCAACAATACGGCGTTCCCAATGCGATTTCTCGCGGATTAACTTGTTGATTTCGTCGTTTAGGTCGCGGAGGCGGTGTTCGCCGAGACCTTCGTTTTGAATCTCGGCGACTTTGCGGCCGATTTCGCGCATGATTTGCTGACGCCACCTGTCGGCTTCGGCGAGGTCGCGGCATTCGGAGGCTAGGTAAGGACGGCGTTCTTTAGGTTTCTTTTTTTCTTCGGCTTTTAGTGTTATGAATCGATTGAGCATCGACTGAGCTTTCTCTTCGTTTCGTGCCATCTTGTTGTTGAATTTCCTTTGACCTAATTTTTTTAAAAAAGTTTTGCGCTCTGAATTCTGATACACACAAACGGAGAAGAGCTGAAGCCAGAAAGTAGTGAGAAACTGCAATAAATAACAGACGCTCGCACCACAGACGACGTCCTATTACGAAGGGGACACGGTTAAACGACGTCCTGTTCTGTTCAAAAGGCAACGATGTCGTATTGTTAAAAAAATGCAAGTGCAATCCTAATATTAGAGTGTAGCTTAACCGTTAAACTTTAAATTTACTATTTGAAAATTATTAGTTTAATTTTTATAAATTTTAGAGTTATTAAATATTTATATGATTAGTAATATTAAAACTTATAAAATTAATTAAAATATATACAAGCTAATATAAATAACTACGTTAATTAAAAAAAAATTCAAGTGTTAAGTGTTAACTACTAATTCTAATCCAACCGTTTGTTATCATTTCCTTAATTATAATTTGATTGGACTTTAGGATTTGAAATTATGGGGGAAAGAAGACTTTGGTTTGTTTTGTTGCTTTTATTGATTTCGTGAGTTAATTTACTTTCTTTTATCGTAATATATTGTAAATACACTAACCTTAGCTTTGTGCATTAAATTTTAAGATCAAATATACACCACCAATGAGATTTAATTTTAATTTACGTATATTACAGATATCATGTACGGTTTGTTTTGAAAATGAATTTTCAAGGCTCATTTATATAAATTTTTGGAATAATTACAAAAAAAAAAGCCTTATATATTTTGATTTATTTTTCAATTTTAATCTAAGATATGAAAAATTACAGCTTGTCTCTTAAACTTTATACATATAATAACACTTAAAATTTAAAAAAAAAACAAAACATATATAATCATTGATAAATTTACTATTATATTTATTTTAATGACTAAGTAGCCATTGAAGCATAAAAATAACAAAATTACAGTCATAATTTATAATTACAATAATATTATCCATGATTTCTTGAAGATAAATTCCCTTTAAGCATTTCATCAAACAACTTTAAGGTATCATTGATGGGATTTTTTTTTTTCCTATTGTATTTGAAAAGAAAGGAACTAAAGAATTCATAATAGTATTAGTATTGCATATAAAGAAATAACACCATTCATTCATTCCTGAAATATAATTTTAGATCTACCCTACAAAACTCAACAAAACAAAACAAGAAAAAAAACAGAATTTATTAACAACTTTAAAATTGATCCTTTCTAGCATGTCGATCTTTACTTTGTTGGCAATTATGAAATTAAGTCTAAGTGTGTGGTTATGGAGGCAATTAATTTTAGAGAGCATATAAGGATACGAGCAGAGGTTGGATCCTTATAATGATGAAGCACATGATAACTTGCTTCCTCCAAAACTAAATTTATACAGATGAGAAAAGATAGTAAAGAAAAAAATTACTTAATTAAAATGCTATTACTAACATAATGATTTGTTTATAAGAACTTGGGAAAGCATACTATGCCTAACAATTAATGATCTCAAACCACAACCACTCAATTTGTTTATGAAGTAATAAGCCTTAAAAAAAATGTAAGTATAGTCATTTTCAAAATGTTTTTTTATTTAGAAATGTATTAAAATAATTTTTTATTTTTAAAGAATTATTTTTTATATCAATACATTAAAATAATTTGAAAGTATAAAAAAATATTAATTTGAAGCAAAAAAATAAAAAAATATTTTTTTTTAAAAGCACTTTTAAAATATAAAAACAAATAAAATAAAAGAAAGATGATACAACCATCTCAAGCAAATTATACCCCTTTGCTAATAGCTAAACAAAAACAAGAAATAACATATATAATAGGTTTTCGTCTATAATACTTATACAAAGTGTCGCAAGTATCTGGAGGCGCGACGAATATTCCACTCCATCTAATATATCTCTCTAACAAATATGAGGGGACAAGAAATTCTTATCTTTTATTGGTGAAAAATAAAATGAGAGTCGTGACCTAGTATTTTGGTTACTAGAAACCCTAACTGGTTTCAGGATCGGGTACGAGAACTAATTACGTAAAGTAAATGTAGCATTCCAAATACGTCTTATCTAGGGTAAGTTGTATTATTTGATTGTCTGATAAAAAGCTAATGTATTATTATATTTATATTTGTTGGTTTGTCCATGGTTCAAGACAAGTTATCCTCAACATGGAGGTCCTTATCTTATCAGGTAAAAACCATGATCTTTTCTAGCATGTTGATCTTTACTTTGTTTGCAATTATGAAATTAAGTCTAAGTGTGTGGTTATGGAGGCAATTAATTTTAGAGAGCATATAAGGATACGAGCAGAGGTTGGATCCTTATAATGATGAAGCACATGATAACTTGCTTCCTCCAAAACTAAATTTATACAGATGAGAAAAGATAGTAAAAAACAAATTACTTAATTAAAATGTTATTACTAACATAATGATTTGTTTATAAGAACTTGGGAAAGCATACGATGCCTAACAATTAATGATCTCAAACCACAACCACTCAATTTGTTTATGAAGTAATAAGCCTTTTAAAAAATGTAAGTATAGTCATTTTCAAAATGTTTTTTTATTTAGAAATGTATTAAAATAATTTTTTATTTTTAAAAAATTATTTTTGATATCAATACATTAAAATAATTTGAAAGTATAAAAAAATATTAATTTGAAGCAAAAAAATAAAAAAATATTTTTTTTCAAAAGCACTTTTAAAATATAAAAACAAATAAAATAAAAGAAAGATGATACAATCATCTCAAGCAAATTATACCCCTTTGCTAATAGCTAAACAAAAACAAGAAATAACATATATAATAGGTTTTCGTCTATAATACTTATACAAAGTGTCGCAAGTATCTGGAGGCGCGACGAATATTCCACTCCATCTAATATATCTCTCTAACAAATATGAGGGGACAAGAAATTATTATTTTTTATTGGTGAAAAATAAAATGAGAGTCGTAACCTAGTATTTTGGTTACTAGAAACCCTAACTAGTTTCAGGATCGGGTATGAGAACTAATTACGTAAAGTGAATGTAGCATTCCAAATACGTCTTATCTAAGGTAAGTTGCATTATTTGATTGTCTGATAAAAAGCTAATGTATTATTATATTTATATTTGTTGGTTTGTCCATGGTTCAAGAAAAGTTATCCTCAACATAAAGGTCCTTATCTTATCAGGTAAAAACCTAGTCGTTCTAACGTCTGTATAAAAAACTATATTTTTAAATCAGGAATACGTTTTACGTATAAATTCATCATCCTAAATACTAAAAGAAAACAAAAATATTATTTTAGAATTTTTAAAATATTGACCTAGTTCTCATGGCTCCAATAAACTTGTTATTAAAGCTAAAATGCATGCTAAAACTTTTTTTTCTTGATAAATTTGTGTTTATATATATATATATATAAAACAAAAAAATATGATTTTTTTATGAAAATACGATGTGATGATTTTTTTTATCTTTGAGAAACTTGGTCATATGCTTGAAAAATAAAATATTTATTTTTGATTTATAAATTTTTTGCAATGTTTTGGTAAAAACCAGATATTTTAATACTGGATTTGTATCTTTACTGTATAAAAATATAAACCAGTATTAAGCAAATTTAATAAAAAAAAATATGTGGGAAAATCAACAAATTTTTTAAGGATTTTTCATAATTTTTAATATATAATTTTTTCATATATATAATATATAATATATAATATTATAATTATGTGGGTTAGGCCAACCCAGCTAACTAGGCCGAACTTAGCTCAAAAGGGTTGGGTTGGACTTACCCAAAAGGGTTGGGCCAATCTCGGCCCAACAATTCTCTTTATTTTTTGGTGTGGGCTGGACCCAGCCTAAACATTAGGGCTGTGCTAAAACTGGCCTGGCCCAAAAAAGAAGAAAACAAGGGGGGTTTATTTCCCCCTCCCATCCTCCTATATGTAGAACGATATTTGTTTTACATGCATGAGGAGATGAAGCAGAAGACAAAAGAAAAAATAGAGGGAGAAAAAGAGTTACCTAGAGCGGAGAAGGTGGTCCCTACTAGTCTGGCTGAGGACATGACTCACGGACAGAAGCTCCGGGTGGCGTTGCTGCTGTTACAAACAACGGAGCGAGAGGTTACTACTCTTCCCTTTTCCTTCGTTTTCTCTTCTCTTCTTCTGCTACGTTTCCCTTTCTTTTTGTTCCTCTTTGTCTGTTTTTCACCTCTTGTTCCTCTTTGTGTTTCAGTATTGTCCCTCTCACTTAGCTCTCACCGTCCCTCTCCCTTATTTCAAACTTCCCCGTCTTCTTTCCTTCCTCTTTCTATTTCGTTTCCTTACTTTTCTATTCTTTTTGTCCCCCTTGATGCTGGTGTTGAGAGCAATATTTGAAAGGCAGAGGGGAGCGAGGGCGTCCCTATCACTGCCCTATCGTTATGCATAGGGAGCAAGGCCTTCTTGCCTTACGGCTCAGAACGATATCGTTATGCATAGGGAGCAAGGCCTTCCTACCTTACGACGCAGAACAAGGTGGCTAATAAGTGTGAATTGCAGGGACGACTTTGTTAGCGTCTCATTATAAGGGGGCATGCGTTTTGACAAAGTATATGGAGAGGGAGAGAAGCAGGAAGAATTAAAGAAGAAAAAACAAAAGTTTCTTTCTTCCCTTGCTGCATGTCCAGAGGAAGAAGGACGAGGAACAATGTTGCTCAAAATTACATTGTTCTGTTCTTTTTTTTTTTTAACATTAAATGGTGTCGTTTTGGACAAAATGCGCTATTTCATTTAAATATGGTGCCATCACGTCAACTTTCAAATCAGTCCTCAATTTATCCTTTGTTCATTTAAGTCCTCAAATGCAATTTTGATTTTAAGAATCAATTCAATTGCATCCCTGTCAACTTCAATTGTCGACCTTATAGTTGACCGTCTTTTTCACTTTAGTCCTTAGTTTTGAATTAGTGTATTTTGACCCTTAATTGATTAATAAACTTTAAATTTTTTTAATTTGGTCCTGATTCGGTCAATTTCAATATCTCTATTTATGCGCTTTTCCAAGTTTGGTCCTTGGTGTTGGATTTATGCAATAAAATCCCTAATTAGCCACCAAACTTCAATATTCATACAATTAAGCCTCTGATTTGACCAAATCAACTCTTTAAAATTATAATTTGACCTTTGAACTTTAATTTCTTCCAATTAAAGCCTAAATTAACTTAAAAATCAATCTTTCTTGCAATCAAACCCTTTATAAATTCAATTAAACCTTCAATAAAATCTAGTTGAGTCTATAAATATCTAATTTTGGATTTTTCTCCTCAAATATAATTTTCTTTTCTAACAGGGCTCTCATCACGCAAGTATATACTATCAAAATTTCAATCTTTATATTTTTAAACCTCCTTAATCAATTTTTCTAACCATGTTCTGAGTGCTTCAGCCTCCTACTGTTATTATTATTTTTCCAATTTCTTCCAACTATATATTTAAATTTTTATTTATTTTTTTCATTTTATTATATATATATATATATTTGCGATATATATTTAAATTTTTATTTATTTTTTTGATTTTATTATTTATTTATATATATATATTTATTTATTTTTGCAAGGATCCAAAAATGGGTTACAATACAAAGATCTTGCTTCAGATTAATTATATATATAAAAAATATTGCTTCAGAATTAGCATTTTTGTATGGGTGTGCTGTGTTTTTAGAGAGAGAAAGAGGCAAAGAGAAATTGCATTTAGGAGAGAGACATAAAATTTATGAAAAAATTATATAGATTTACATTTATTATATATAAGGGCAAACATGTTTTTTTATTTAATTTGATTTTTCTTATTGATTATGAAATCAAAGCATAATTTCTCAAACATTAGATTGAAAAATGAAAAATATATTAAAATATATGACGGTTTTTTTTTTATAATTATCCTTTTTGTTTTGTTGAATACCAAGGTCTAATGACCTAGGTTACTAGATAAAAGATGGCTATATTAAGAATAGAATAATTATGAAGATGATAATGTAATTAGAAAAATTCTTTTAATTTTATTAAAGAACACACTTGGATATTATATAGCCTTACAAAACAAATTAAAACAAAAGAACGATAACCCACATCTAACAAATCCTAATAACATGGTATGACTAATTTAATCAAACAACCATGCCTTAATAATGGAGATTTATTGTCTTAGTGGTTTGTTATCACTAACAACTGTTTAACATCTAGAATAACAAATCATAACAATTCCTCCCTTAAATTGAATGTTATAAAAATTCAATTTATATCCATCTTAAAAAAAACTCCTACTCCAAGAAAATATCCAGCTTGAATGATTTAGTCATTATATCAATGAATTGTTTCTATGTGTCATAATGCACCAATTCCACTATACCATTCTTTATGAGTTCTCGAAGGAAGTAAAAACATACATCTATATGTTTGACATGACTATGCATTACTAGATTCTTTGAAAGTTTAGTTGCAGCGCTATTGTTATAATGAATAATAGTTGACTCACTTTGATTCTAATCCAACTTTTTCAAGTTGGGTTTAACTTGCACATTCTTTCATATTATAAATCAAATTTGTGCCTTAAAGGTTCATAACACATCATTATCAATTTTGTTTTTGTAAATAGATTTTTGAATTTATGATTGAAGTTGCTAACAAAATATTAAGCATAATACCAATAATATCCTATAGGGTTCACACTAAATTTCTACTACATATAATTGTTAATAAACACACACACACACACACACACATATTTGTTTTATCATCGATAATGTATCTCTATGAGAAAAGTAAAAAGCTAAATTTCTACTACATATAATTGTTAATACACACACATATATATTTGTTTTATCATCGATAATGTATCTTTATGAGAAAAGTAAAAATCATTTCCAATTGTAATTATTTTATTTATCAACAATTGTTAAAGTTAAAAGGAATAAATATCACATTATGTGCATTAAAAGCAACTACAATCAATAATAGTCCATCATATAACTCATGCAAATGTGTATCATCAATATTAATGAGTAACCTATAATATTTAAAACCTTCAATATAAGACCTATATGACCAAAAAAACTATCTCAAATACCACTGTTTTATCATTAAGATTCTCTTTAGGAGTCGATCAATAATTGTTTAAGGATTTGATTCTTTTATTATCAACAACAACCTTGATAATTTTCTAAATAACTTTCTATATGAACCAAATAGATACTTAATTACTTTCTATTTTGTAACTCATGCTTTGTCATATGATATTTTATACTTGTAATATAATTTTATTTCATCTTGAATGATTGCAATCATCATTGAAAGATCATCTATCACAAGGGTTAACATAACATTAACAATAAATTTACATCAAATTGATCATGGTCTTTTTGGATAAAGATTGAGGTATATTTGTGCGATCCTTTTAATTTTTTTTATCGCAAATAAATCCAACCTTTTGTATAATATCCCACATATAAGTATCACTTATATTAAGGTGTTTGCACATATTATAATTGAATAAAAATCAAGGTTGATTGTTAAACTTGATATTCAAATAAATATGCAATGTGCCACCATTCAACTATATCAACTATATCATTTTTAGTGTCAAATATATGTCCAACTCTAAAACAAAGTCTCCTAGCAAATATCCATGACTAAGTGCCCAATCATAAAAAAATAAAAAATGTGGACTTATAGGCATCTCTAATTTTAGGAACAAGGGGGAGATATTAATTCATCGTCAACATTTATTGTAACATTCAAGTCTAACATCTCATCATCTTCATTATCACTAGAATCAAAATAGTAAAATCTATGTTGATTTGCTCATAGATTGTCAAGCATCGTATCATCAATCCTTTATAGTAAATCATTTGATAATAAATTGTTTTTTTATCTTTACTAACTTATCTTGAAGGACTAGGAAATTATGATGCATTTAAACCTATTCAACCAGAAATTAGGGCACAAAATAATTTGGTCAACTACTTATATATAATACCATTATTTTCAATAAACTTTGAATGAAAGAATCAATTATTATCTTAAAACTGTCATCACATATAATTGGTAGATGATAATACCAATATTTACCAACTTAACATCTCAAAGTTATATATCAATGTCAAAATCATTATAATTTCAACAAGTTCATGCAAATAAAAAATTTATTTTTATTTTTGTATATGACATGTCTAAATTATTATTTAACAATAAACTATTTCTGTCATTGTATGTTATATTACTGTTCACATTAAGAATAAAAGTCTCATTATAATGACATAACATAAAAATGTTACAAAACATTGTATATAAATAAAATATCTAATAATTAAACATAAAAACATGTATTTAATAACAATGTAATATATTTACTTTATGTATATGAGTAGAAAGTTTTGGAGCAATGTCGACAACAATGGCTTTTGAAAAGAAAAACATCTTAAAATGCTGGGAGGCTAGAACTCGTTCGAATGTTTTGCCATGTATATGGAGAGTTCGAATGTGTCGCCATATACATGGAGAGCAACTAACACTAGAATTATTGTAGAAGATTGCGAATTTCTATTTGAATTAAATAACCATACATTTACATTAAAAGTATTTAATAATTTCTCATTATTAAATAATAAGAAAAAGCTAATAATTCAGCTGCTTTTGAATTATTTTATGGTACCTTTTATTTTATTTTAGAAAGTAAATAATTATCTATACATTGCGGTTCTACATTAAATGTACATCAAAATAATTTTATTTTTATAAAAAAAATTAAAATCTCAAACATATAAATATATCTTTTATGTGATAAAATCACGGTACTTCATAATTAAGGACTTATTTGTTTTTACATTTTAAAAGTATTTTTTTAAAAAATTATTTATTATTTATTTTTTTACTTCAAATTAATATGATTTTAGTATTTTCAAATTATTTTAATATGCTAATATTAAAAATAATTTTTAAAAAATAAGAAATTATTAACATATATTTTAGTATGAAAAATTATTTAAAAAATAATCATAATTATATTTTATATCTTATACCAGACTCTATCTTATATGGGTTGGACAATTCATTATACTAGAAGCTAGGGATAGTAAGAAGAATTATCATGTAGTGATGAAAAAATAAAATAGAACTTAAAGCAAAGCAAATAATATGCTAAAAATAAGATTTCAAGTAAAGCATGCGCAAGTTCTTATTAAAAGTCTTTTGAAGTAGTGTGATCATTATGTGTAGAAATTTGAATGAAAATATTAGGGAAAAAAAGAGAGGAGACTTCATCAAATTCGGTTAATTACTCACCTTTTAATGTTTAGTGAGGACTCTTTAAGAGTAATATCAAGAAATTTAAAGATTAAGATGAAATTTAAATATTAATAAATATATAAGGATTAAGATTATATTATACTCTTTACTTTTTATCACTCGCACGCCTGTTATTCAATATATTTTATTTGTTTATTAAGTATTTCTGCATATCTTATCTGTTTATGAAACTTGTAGAGTGTTTAGGTTCCTTTTGTTTGTAGGAAAGTTGTTTTTTTTTTTGGAAAGTGAATTCCGGAGAAAATAAATTCCTAAAAAGTAAAGTATTTTCTGATGTTTGGTAGTGTTATGGAAAATGAACTAGAAAACACTTTCCAGTGTTTGATCATGTTATGGAAAATGAACTGGAAAATAATTTATTAATATTTTATTTTTCTCAAGTTTATTAAAATAATAA
>NW_011500495.1:61110-93159 GCF_000495115.2 Populus euphratica
CAATCAAAAGTTTGAGGATCAAATTTGATATAATCAGCAAATAATGACATTTCTAAATTTTTCACAACTTCCGGAAAGTGTTTTCCTCTCAAGTTTTTCAGGAAAACACTTTCTTGAAAATCAAGCCAAATTTTTGACTGGAAAATGTTTTCTATTTATCAACTTTCTTAACAATAAACAAATACAAGAAAGTTTAGAAAGTGATTTCTTAGAAATCACTTTCTGAAAAACAAACACAAGAAAGTTTGGAAAGTGTTTTCCTATAAACCACTTTCCGGAAAATAAACACAGCTAAAAAGGAAAATATTTTCTTGAAAATTAAGTTAAATTTTTTATGACTAAAAAATATTTTCGTCCAGAAAGTGTTTTTCATTGATTGGAAAGTATTTTCCATTAATTAGAAAGTACTTTATATTAACCGAAAAATATTTTTTGTTGATCAATTTTTTTAATAATAAATAAATATAAAAAAGTTTAGAAAATGGTTTTTCAAGAAATATTTTTCCTAAAACAAAAGTAGTCTTAATGAATTTCAAAATTGGTTATGGTATACATCAGTAAGCTGGTCAAACACTTCGAATTAAAACAAAAAAAAAACGTAGATTCTATCGCCGCGCTAATCCCGCAACATTTTTTTTTTTCTAACCCTTCATATATTTATTTACGGACACATTAAAAGACACTGTTCAACATTTGTCTGTGTCGGTTTGGTGGTTGTTGCTGCTTTGATGAATCCGATGACTACTGCCACAGTGCTTTCTGTGTCTTCCTTTCCAACGAATCGAATGTCAACGGTTTCTTCAACTTTTAGCTCTAATTTTGGTGGTGCTGATTTCAGTAAAAGGCATGCTGCTTTTCAATTCTTGGTCCCTCATTATAATTTCAAGAACTCCAAGATTTTCCATAAAAGATTCAGTAATGGGCTCTCTTCACGTCGAGGATTTCGACTTTCTTGCGAAACCAAGGTAATTCACGTACCCTTTTGAATTTAGCTTGTATAGAAACAAGCATATCTTGTGATTTATCTTTTTTTTTTTGTGGGTTCTTTACGTGATGTTTTATATGTGCAAACTCGTTTCTTTTCTTTTGTATTCAGGTGTGAATTTCTGTTATGTTCTTAAGAATTGTGCTATTATTAGATGAAGTGATGCCCATCACTCTTTAGCTTTTGGTTTTAGCTGTTAACAGCTGATAAATGCCTTATCAGTTATATTCTTGTTTTTTTGGTATGATTGAATATTTGGAAATAGTTATATTTCTGATTATTTAAGCTGTCAAATGGATTGGGAATGGGAGATTATACGAGGAATTTAGGTTGGAATTAATTGTTCTTGCAAGAAATACAAAGTGTAATTGAGATTTTAGGCCAACTGGGATTTGCGGAAGCTGTGGATTAACTGCGGTCCCGGGTCTCAACTATTTTCTTGGAATGTAGGTCCTTCAGTGCTCACATGTGATGACAGCACTGAATATATCTTATTACATAACTGTGCCACCCGCTCGTCAATGTCATTCTGATTTCAATGGTCGCCTTCAAGTCTGTTGGCCTGAATTTCTCTCTGCTGTTAGACCATTTCATTAATTTCTAAACATTTGCGGAATAATATTTGCATATTTAATTTTCAACTAATTAGACACCAATTTTTTTGGTGAGGAACTTCTGTTTTTAAATGATTTTTCTATTTCTTGTACTTATTGTGATTGTGACAACAACATAGTACGTTTTCCATGGGTATTTACTTCATTGGTCATGTGGGTATGGCAGCATTATCTCTTTACCCGGACAAGGAAATTTCAATTGTGGAAACGTGGGCCTGTGAGTTGAGAAATTAAACGAAGAGAAACCAGCTTCCTTAATGCTCTCCCTTATTATCATGTCATGAATATGCTGTTTTATTGATTAATGAAAAGGCTTTCGCTCTCGTCAACTTGTTTTTAGTTTAAAGTTTATTGTATACTCACAGGAAATATGATTAGGAGTGCTTAGGCTTTCACTTTTGTCAATGTAGTTTTTTTTTTTTTTTTTCTTATGATTTTTCCTTTAGACAGAGGAGATTAAGATAAGAAGGTGTTCACCTTACCTAGAAAGGACCCTAGTTTCCAGCAATGGTGCCTTGACCTCTGATGATTGGAGAGCTGTTCCTGACATTTGGAGGTCTTCAGCTGAGAAATATGGTGATCGGATTGCAGTGGTGGATCCATATCATGATCCACCTACAAGTTTTACATATAAACAGGTAAATTTCCAATATAAATTTAGTTTGTTGTGATTATGTATCTCCTTGAGAAGCACGTTAAGCAACAATTTGTGTCCTCAGTGTAACTTATGTTCTTTCTACACACAGCTCAAGTGATTGAATGTATCCAAAAATCATTTTCCAGTATAGTGCTTGGAGCTATAAGATTATGAACTTAATTCATAACAAATTTGAATTGGTGCAATATATGTCATGTTAGCTATATGACCCATATCAGTTCTTTGACTACATTGATATGCACTGCTGAGATGCATGCTTTTTACATGATTTTAAGTCAGCTTGGAATTTGCAAACACAAACATGGATACTGTGCTCCAGTATGGGCGTGTTCTTTTACTTGAGAATTTTTGAAACTTTTATGGTTCATTGTGATGAGGTTGAGCTTTGTAAAAATTATCAAGAATCATGGAAATCATATATTTTTTTTGGTTGAGCACTAAGAAAATATTGGCAGTGTTATTAAAAGTTTCCTGGGGAATATCGATCATTATTAAGCAATATGGATGAATGGTGGTCTCTTCGGTCTGATAGGACCATATCAAATCTCAACAGACTACTCTAGTTCTGGAGTTCAAAATATGATGCACATATAATGATTTATGTATCCTATACATCAAATGCTTTACTTTTAAATTGTTAATGGTCTTACTTCTTGATCAATCCTCTTTTAAAACACAAATATATTGGAAGTGCTCTCCCTTCAGCTCTCTGCTTTTTTCCATTTCCACAGGAAATCGTAACGAAATGAGGTAAATGGATGAAGTTAATTGTTATGAAGTAAATGATCTTACAACCACACAAAAATTGGGCTGGTAAGAGGATAGGTCCTTTCCCACAACCAGGGTCCAGGTCCTTATACTGAAAATAATTTTTTCATTAAAAGATACACGCTCCATTTCTATGTTAGAAAAGAAAGAAACATAAATGTTTCTGCGTTTGGTTCTATATTTGTTTGATCTATAAGTGAGTTGCTTGCTCGGTATGATATGTGATCTATATGTGTACAATATCACTGTTATTTGAAGAAAAGAGCACCCATTGATTCCACTTGTTGTGATAAATTGTGAAGGTTCATTCCTGCTGATTGGTCTGTACCATATTTTGAATTGGACCCTTGTTCTTTGCCTGATATGGAATGAAAGTTCTTTCATGTTCTTGGAAAACAAGTTAATTTGATCTCTTTCATGTTCTTGGAAAACAAGTTAATGGGTGCTAAATTAACTGCTTTCTCATCAAACAGTTCCTTTTCTTTCAAAATTGCAGTTGGAGCAGGAAATTTTGCATTTTTCTGAAGGCTTGAGGGTTATTGGAGTTAAGCCAGATGAGAAACTTGCACTTTTTGCTGATAATTCATACCGGTGGCTTGTTACAGATCAAGGTACCTTGCAGTTTAAAATTTGTCTTCCTTATTGCTAAAGTCAGTGTATTTCTTCCTTATCCTATGTTGTTCTCTTCCCCCATCCCTTATGGTTTATGTCTTAGCATTTTCACTATGCACGAGCATTTCAGTTTTACCTTTAGAGGGTTATTGCCACTAGCAGGATGTTTTTGGCTAGTGTTTGTCATTGTTTGTAATACCGGAGTAAAGAACTCAAAATAAAATAGTTTGACCCTTTTCTTTATTACCACTACAAATCATTTGCAAGGAAATGGATAATTGTAATTTGCAATCATTGAGTGCATGAAGCTTTTGAATAGCCACTTTCTGGTATATAATATTTCAATAGCTGCTTAGAGCCTTTCCTAAAGGCTTAAAAATTCTTTATATATATATTAAGATGCCATAGTGCTCCTAAAAGGTAAAATGTGACAGATTTAGAACCTTTGAACATTTTTTATCGAACTTTTTAATCCATATGTGCCAGATTTTTTTTTTTTTGTTGCCTTGAACAAATCATGGATTCAACAATGTTCTTGGGCCCAGAGAAACTGGGAAATTTATTGTTAAAATGCTGCCTGTACACATGGATATCATTAAAATAAAAAAGAAGCCTGAATGTCCCAGGTTTTTAATTGTGGAAGGGAAGAAGGTGTTCCATTTTGCAGTGTCCATGTGCTCCTCTTTAAAGAATCTTTGTTGGCTTATTATTTCATTTGATGCGTAAAGTACGATGATGCATGGTAATCGTACCATTTTCTATATATCTTATTGATATTTGTCCTAGGTATGATGGCCATGGGAGCAGTTGATGTGGTGAGGGGATCAAGATCATCTATTGAAGAGCTATTACAAATATACATTCACTCTGAAAGGTTTGCAAGAAAACCTTCCATTTTATGTATATCATTTCTACATTTTATACATGGATGATAACTGAGGATGGTTAAGTGTTCATAGATTAATTGTAAGCCAGTTTAGTTTTTTGTAGAACCTAAGGAAATGTGTATATTTCGATACTCCTCCCACCATTTCCTTAATTCTGGGGGTAAAACTTGTAAGTTAGGGGCTTTAGGATTTGAAATTATAGGGAAAGACTTGGGCTTATGGTAATGCAACTATAGGATATAGAAGATAAAGAAACCAATGGCACATTGATTGGAAAAATAGAGAAAGCAGTGCTATTGATAGTGCAGAAAATAAAAACTGAATAAATTTGTATTTTGATTAGTACTTGGCTCAGAATATTAACTTTCAAGTACTAAGTTGAGAATAAAATGGTGTCTTTGTAACTTTATTCTGTTACCCCCGCTAAGCTACTGAGCTTGTGCTTTTCTACAACTGGCCAGACTTGTCATACACTATAAAAATTTGTTGATTTGGATTGGGTCAGACAATGTTGGTTTTGGCTGGCAGTCCATATATCACCAACAGACACACTTGCCTAATATGCATTGAATTTGTTTTAATCAATGATATTTGAATTGCTGTGATAATGGTATTACAATTATTTTTCTAGAGTTTCAGGATTCCTTTTGCATTCAATCTATGATTGCACTAGTGGTATTGCTGATTTTCTGAATTATTACTACAGTGTTGCACTTGCAGTAGACAATGCTGAATTGTTCAATAGAATTGTAGAAACATTTTCTTCCAAGGCAGCTCCCAGATTTGTCATTTTACTTTGGGGAGAGAAGTCACACCTTGCCATCAACAGAATGGAGGGCATACCTATTTTCAGTTACAAGGAGATTATAGATTTGGGGCAAGAGAGCTGTAAAACCTTCTCAGACTCTGATGATGCGAGTAAGTTGCTCAATTTGAAAATAAGTATGAAGAGTGTATATGTGTATTATGTTATGAATCATCTAGCACACTTCTTCCTGTGAGATCCTTGACTTTATATTTATATTTTAAATCCCCGTTTCATATTACATGAAGAGGTTTTCTTGTTGGCTGACTGCTGTGAACGCTTGACTACTTAAAGCATCTTTTAAGAGACTAAATGGAAGCTCGGTATTGAATGTTTTGTAATCATGTTGTGGATTATATGTTGTAGGGAGAATGCCAGAATATTTGAGAAAACTCAAAGGCTGAAACAGTTTTCCTTTATGCCTGAATCATGATGCAACCCATAACCAGTTAGGTTGAACCATGTGTATCAGACAAAATTTCCATATATTTTTCATGGTTCCAAGCTTATGCAGTTGAGGTATTTGTTAGGATGGAAACAAGAATCTAATAATGAATTCAATTGCCACGCTGCTCAAATTGGCTTGTTAGTATGTTGTGGTCATATTAGAAGCATTAGTGGTGATTTTTATGCTCAAAGTGGCTTTACTTTCTATTTAGCCGAACATGCATATGCAATACATCTGTAGTTTTTGTGTTTGTGTTTGTGCATGTGCAAGCCAGTTTGTGGATCAACGAGGCTAAGAAAACTGTCTCTGTCACTATCGCTCATCATGTCATCATTGTTCACGATATTACAGGGTTACAAGGAATATGTAAACTTTTATATCACTTGTCAAGCAGTGATTGCATCATTGTGCTGCTTTTGGTGGAGGGTGTTGTGTTCAATTTATATAGGTCACCCTGCCTGTCCAGTTTACTGTATGTTACTGTGAAATACATATAAAACACAAAATAAACTTTATATTATTTTTTTGCGAAATAATATAGTTCCATACTAGTTGAAAAAAAAAGAGGGGAAAAAGGAACAATGCCTCACTTTCCTTTGATTGATTATCTTATGAATTTCTATTGATAATGATTGCAGGGCAGCACTATAAATATGAAACAATAAGCTCTGACGATATTGCTACACTTGTTTATACTAGCGGAACCACTGGAAATCCAAAAGGTGTCATGCTTACTCATAAGAATCTGCTGCACCAGGTTTGTAGTTATTCTCTATCTTTTTGCTTATTTCCTTTATTCATTTAACTTTTGGTTGATGTTCCCTGCTCCAAATTATTCTCTTGCAAATCTTATTTTCTAATGATAAAAATATATATATTTTTAATCCTAGCAAAGAACTAATTCTTAATTCTACTCTAGTAACAGCGAAAAATCAGAGAATAGAGGAAAACAATATGTAAAAAGAGCTATTCCTTTCCTAGATCATTATCTGCTGAGCTCACCATTCCTAATAACCTTGCACTGTACAACTAGCCTCATCAAGCATGCTATGATATTCCCTTGCACTCAATCCTTTGAAGGCACATTAATCTAGGAAGCTGAAAGGAGCTCCTTATTTTAATCCTATTTTGCTTGTCTTTAAGGGAAATCCTTGTTTCTACAACGAATATTCATTTCTCATGCCTCAAATTCAAATTCAATTATTTAAAAGTCCACCTTCTTCATCAAACCATTCGAAGGAGATCAATGGTTAGAGATTTAATTGGGATCTAAATCCAGTCGAACCATTACACTGTTACAGTATATCATTGTGCATGTGTTGCTATTTCGTTTTGAAGATGTACTAGGTTTATAGGAGCTGTCCTGTCCTTTATCTTTATTGATATTTCATGGTATCCAATGAGCTCAAATTCTCTCAATTTCAGTGAAAACAGAAGAACATGTAAATTTCCTTTGTTGTTTGGCCTCTTTTACTTGGAAAATTTTCAACTGCTACACTGAATTTGGAAGAGCAAGCCAGGAAAAAAAAACTTAGATGCTCATCTACTGAGAAAAATCATTATGGGTGAGAATGTTGTCATCAATAAATAAAAGAAGAATGAGGCCATGGCCATGACATAGACAAACAAACATGAAAGAATTCACAATGCTGTATTGGAACCCTTTATCAAAAATATAGTGAGGAGACCATCTTTTTGTTGTGACATGCTCTTCAGATTTATGGCTTCATAGAGGGCCTTTAGTTGACTGAGAATGACAACAGCTTTCAAAACTAAGTATGGCCCTTTGAATTGGGTCTTTAGTTACAGTTGAAATCAAAAGTTGGTTAACTTAATGTTGAGTCAATTTACAATTTCCCTTGTTTTCCAGATAAATAATTTGTGGGATGTGTTGCCTGCTCAACCTGCAGACAGATTTCTGAGTATGCTTCCACCTTGGCATGCATATGAGCGAGCTGCTGAATATTTCTTATTTACACGTGGAACTGAGCAAGTATACACTACTGTCAGGAATTTAAAGGTATTAACCTTTCAAAATGATACAATATCTTATCAGTTGCCATCACTCATTCTATAGACTGTTCATTTTTACTATGGCTTAATTGCAATGAATTTTACTCGATAGGTTGATCTGCAACAATATCAGCCACATTATTTGATCACTGTTCCTTTAGTATTTGAGACTCTTTACAGGTTTGTCCAGTATATTTTATCTTTTTTTTTTTCTGCTGCAAGTCTAGTATATTACGTCAATCTAATGCATTGCTACTTGGAGAAATTTGTAGGGTCTTTTTTTTGCTTGATACTTCACATGGAAACTAATATTTCATTTATTAAGGTCAAGAAACTTGCAAAAGAGATTAAAACTACCTATCTAGTGATTGTAAAATATCATCTAAGCCATGGTTGCCAATGTATTAAAAGATTGATCCAAGTAAAATAACGGATTTTAGTGAATATTCAATACATTTTATGCGATCTAACTACCAATTTTATACAAAGAATAGAAAAGGAGAAGGCAGACCCATCCCAAGGATTAACACTTAATTTGAGTCAAGGATTTGTTAGAAGTTGATCAAATATCATTGGAAAGCATCATATTTCTATTAACACACACACAAACACACGTTGATTGACATGTTTCACACATGTTTTAAAGTGTCTGCATTCCTTTTAGTGTTTCTTTAAGATCCGAATAAATTCTCCATGTGAAAGATTCCTGAGCATTTATTAAATAAAATAGACTTTGTGTCATTATGGCTTTTGATTTGCATAATGCAGCAATCATTCTTTGGGATATTTTTTGTTTTATTTGTCTTTTTAATTTTTTTCACTGGAGCTATGACATTGAATGGTTACTATGCAATATATAAAGTAGGATTAGTTTTCATATTGAATTGTTGACTTGGGATAAAACTGAAATATGACTCACTAGCTACTTAAATTAGCCATGGATTTGATCGTTGATAAGTCTAAGCCATTCTTGTATTCTAAAAGGCAGGGGTAGGTGGATGTGGGGGAGGCTTACTTACAAAAAACTATTTCTTTAGAAGTAAAGAATTAAAGCAGGAAAGAAAGAAGCTTTAAAGAAAAAATTAAAATCAAAGAAAGGGAAAAGCCAAGAAGAAAAGAGAATTCAGGAAGGGAAAAGTCTACTATTTTTTATTTAATCATCAAAAACTGATTGTAATGTCAAGAAAATCACATATAAATAATAAAACCTTAATCATAATCAATTTGGGCTTAAAACCTACTAACCAATAAAAGTCTAATAAAATAACATAAATTGAAGTCCAATAAAATAAATAAATATAATTTGATAATTTGGGCTTGGATGAGCCCATTCTTCCAATCCAATAACACAAGGATTGGGCTATCCTCCATCATCATAGATTATACAGACGTGTGAATCATGTCTTGGGTCTAATGTTCTCATCAACTCTCTCGGGATAGGAAAAACTCGACCTCGTCAAGTATAGGACAAGGTTGCTTCTATAATGTTCTCAAAGATCATGATCAAGCTTTTGTAATGTCTCTTTAATAATTCAATTACAATCTAAATCTGGTTATCTAGCTCATGTATTGAGATTTGGTGAAATTCGCTATCCTTAGAAAAAACAATTTGTGCATCTAAAGTAGCATTAATAATTTCTTTTTATGCCAAAGATAAGGATAACGAGGAAAAGGTTCCAAAGGATCACCAGTACTAGGTTGTTGTATTTTATATATAACAAGGTCCCTTATATCAAAAGTAAAGCTAATATCAAGGTTGAGTGACACTTTAATGATATAATTATTTGATTCAATTCTTTACAACACTTTGAATGATCTAACACTAGCAATTTATGACCGATTTTCAAAGGACACCATTCAAGTCTAATCTATATCATGAAATCATCTCTAACATTAAGTTCATCATGATACTTATGTAAATTAACTCGAAATTTGTATTGTTCAATACTTGCATGAAAATGTTTTATGATCTCAATATGTAAATTATAAACTCTATATGTAAAAAACTCAGCTGAATCAGACATATTAGAGTAAGGAGACAAGAAGATCTACAAGCTTCCTAGGTTTGTAACTATGAACACTATATAATTGAGGGTGCGGAGTGGAACAAGCATTATTTGAAGCCTTATTAGATATAGTCTGGACATAACCTAGTAAATTATGATTATTTTCATTTTTCTCATCACGTGTTAGGGGTAAGAGATAATGAAGCTTAACATGTTGCTCTAAACCTATGACATGCTGGACGTCAAGCATAGAAGGGTGAGGAGCATCTTGTTTTAAACCCTTGACATGATGGAAGTCAAGTATGGTGGTGAGGGAATCGGGCAGTTTAAGAGGACGAATATCATGAGACTCTTTAAATATCATATTTTCCTCTTGGGGAAATTCCATTAAAGAGTTTTTTAAAACTTCTTCCTTTACCACTAAAGTATATATATTTTTTTTATTAACCTTATTTTCAGACTCATTTGGACTTATAATGTTAAGCCCCACTTCATGCACATCCTCTTTATCTAGATTACTAAAGTTCTTAGGATTGAATTCATACACTTGCACATATTAATTTTTCTTTTCACACATATTAATTTTTCTTTTCACCTATGTCCATATGTTTTTGAATGACTAAGGGTTTAGAGATGCAGTTATAGAACATATGACTGAAATCTTGACATTTAACACTAAATCTCTGAACTCAACCTAGACGTTTCATTAACGACTCCTTTTCCTTTATCTTCGTTATAAATTTGAGCACAACTAGGATCAAGTTTACAGGGTGGAGCATCTAATAAAGAATCATTATTTCTAAATTGAGACCTAAAAAGGATCCTAAAAGGGTCCTGATGTTTTGTTCATTGACTCTTTATAAGCAACTTATAATCTTGCACTATAGTATAGACTTGGTCAAGAGTGGAAACACCAATGAGCCTAACCTCTTTTATAAAACCATCATTCAAACCTTTACAAAATCAATGCGAAGTCACGACTTCATTTTTTCATATAGCACATCTCATCATGTAATCGTTAAACTTTGTTATATACTCATTGATAGACTTTTTCTTTTGTTTTAAATTGTTCTATTGATATAAGAGTTTATTCCTATAAGACTGGAGTAGATATTTTTTCTGTAATTTTTGTTTCATTTTGATCTAATCAGTTATAAGAGGTTTACCTCTCATCTCTAAAAAATCCTTTAACATCTCTCCAATAAAGTTTGGCTTCAACAATGAGCATCATCGTAACAAATCTAACTTTCCTATTATTATACAAGTTATGCCACTCAAATAATTGATCCATGTCACGAATCTACATATCAAATATCCAGGGGTCACGACGGCTGTCAAGAGCGGGAGCTTCTATTTTGTTAGGACTCATAGGTCATTCATCAAGATCATCATGCTTAAAATAATCTAAATGATAGTCATACTATGGCGCTTAGGGTGAACTTGCCCATAATGGTTATTCTTGTGATATTTATTGGTTTTTAGGTGTCTTATTTGAGAATTTTCTCGGGGCTCAAGTCTTTTAAATATGTTGATCATTTAAGTTTGCAGTTTCTTTTAAATGACCATAAGAGTATCACTAAGGATCGGGTCTCTGTAAATGTAAACTTAAACTTGGACACTAGATGATCAACATGCTTAAAATAATCTAAATGATAGTCATACTATGGCGCTTAGGGTGAACTTGCCCATAATGGTTATTCTTGTGATATTTATTGATTTTTAGGTGTCTTATTTGAGAATTTTCTCGGGGCTCAAGTCTTTTAAATATGTTGATCATTTAAGTTTGCAGTTTCTTTTAAATGACCATAAGAGTATCACTAAGGATCGGGTCTCCGTAAATGTAAACTTAAACTTGGACACTAGATGATCATGATACAAATGCATGCAATATTGATTTAGAAATGGAATTGAGATCATGAATGGTTTTTGCAAATAAAATCACAATACAAAAATAAAGCTATTTTTTTTTAATGTGGAGAGTAATCAGGAACAAAATACACTAATAAAATTTTAAGCATAGAATACTAGACCCTTAAGTGTAAATGATTAATTAAAAGCACACGTGGAATACTTTATTCAAATATTTGGGGACCAACTCACACTTCTTCCTACAAAGGTTTTAAATACTACGCCATCTTTATTGACCATTATACACGCTATTGTTGGCTTTTTCCCATGATCCTTAAATATGATATTACCACAATCTTTCTACGACTGCATGCTTTACTTGAAAAGAAATATGAGTTTAAAATCACACACCTTTACTCAGACAATGATGGTGAATACATAAGCTTAGAACTTTACCTAAATAAACATGACATCAACCATCTCACTACTCCCACACACACTTCTTAACACAATGGTATTTCTAAACTTCCACATCATCAAATTGTTGAAACTAGAATAGGACACTGCTCACCCAAGCATATCTACCCTAAAAATTCTGGTGTCTTTCCTTTCAAACAACAGTTTACCTTATCAATAGACTTCCAACACTCATTCTCTAGAAAAAACCCTCCTTTGAATGCTTATTTAACCAATTACCAAATTATAATAAGCTCAGGATCTTCGGTTGCCTATGCTACTTATGGTTGAAACCATTTAATCCTCACAAAGCAAAACCAAAATCAAAACCTTATCAACAGACTTTCTACACCTATCCTCTAGAACAAATCCCCATTTGAATGCGTATTTAACCAATTACCAAATTATAATAAGCTTAGGATCTTTGGTTGCCTATGCTACCCATAGTTGAAACCGTTTAATTCTCACAAAGGAAAACCAAAATCAAAATCATTTATCTTTGTGGGATCTTCTACCAATATCTGTGCTTAGATACTCAAATACATCGCATCTACATATCTCCCTTACCAAAGCCTCCCTCAGACAACATAATTAACCATTACGATACCTTCAGCCCTAGCCCCACCACTACTCCCAATGTCATCACTGCTACTTCCAATGCTTCACTCCTACTCTAGAAACTTTATCTTTAGATATCTTCTCTCCATCCGTGGATGCAACTGCTCCAACAACGTCCTTGCCCATTGCAGCCCCCCAACTGAGTTCCTCTTTGGATCAACGTATTCATTCCATGATCACCAGAGGTATGAATCAAATTCACAAAACCAAAAAAGCTTTATACTGCTATGAAACGTCCTTTAGCTGACTCCTTTACTTCGATTAGTGTGCGTGAAGCACTAAAGAGTCATCACTGGAGGCATGCCATGAGTGAGGAATTCAATGCCTTGGTGAAACATGGTATTTGGGAACTGATTCCACCCTCTCCTCACATTCATCCTGTTGGCTGCAAGTGGGTTTTCAGAATTAAAAGGCATCTAAATGGTTCAATAGCCACATACAAAGCGAGGTTAGAGGCCAAAGGATTCCATCAACAACATGGAATTGATTATCATGAAACCTTCTCTCTTGTCATCAAACCTACTACCATCAGAACCATCTTATAACTAGCGACATCTTGCAACTGGCCACTTTGACAACTTGATATAAACACAATGCTTTTCTTCATGGCATCCTAGATTATGATATTTATATGCAATAACCACAGGACTTCATTAATGCTTACAAACCTTATTACATCTACAAACTTCGCTAATCTTTATATGGCCTGAAACAAGGATCTTGTGCCTAGTATCAAATTCTAAGTAAAGGACTTCACTCCCTTTGCTTCACACATTCTAAGACAGCTTTATCACTCTCTATATTATCGTGAATGCAATATTGCTTATTGTTTGGTTTATGTTGATGATCTTATAATCACAGGAAACAACTCCTCCAAACTGGATACTATCATTCAATTCCTGGGGCATCAATTTAATCTCAATGATCTCGGCAACTTGTATTATTTCCTTGGTGTTGAGGTGATTCCTACCAACACAGGCTTATTTTTAAGTTAACACATCTACATCCATGATCTACTGTCCCATTACAAACTTGATGGAGCTATGCCAACCTAAACAATTCTTTCCACATCAGAAACTTCGCAAGTTCATGATGGGTTTGTTGCCACTGATTCCACCATTTTCAGGAGTGTCATTGGTGCCTTTCAATACCTTTCTCATACAACTTGATCTATCATTCCCTGCCAATTGCCTAGCACAATTTATGCATAAACCAACCCACTCTTATTGGTCTCCTATAAAGCGACTCTTTCGTTACCTAAAAAGCACCTTGTATCATGGTCTTCACCTTAGATCTTCTTAATCAATTTCCCTCACAGCATACTCAAATGCTGATTAGGCAGGAAATGTAGATGATCGTACATCCAGTGCCTACATTGTTTTCCTAGGACCAAAGCCAACCTCGTGGAGCCCAAGGAAGCAATGTGCAGTTGCTCGCTCCTCAAATAAAAGCAGAATACAGAGCCTTAGCTGCCATTGCATCAAAACTTGGTTGGCTCTCTTCATTATTTTGAGAACTCAAATTCAACCTGACTGTTCCCTACATTCCTAAAATTCTTTGTGATAATGTGGGCGCCACACAACTCAGCCACAATCTTGTTCATTATTCCACAATGAAACACATCGTTCTTGACTTGTATTTTGTACGTGACTATGTTACAAAAGGTCTTCTTTAGGTTCATCATGTATCCTTTCATGACCGACTAGCAAATCTTTTGACTAAAGCACTACCTTGCATAAAATTCACCCATTTGCAAACCAAGATCAAAATCATTGATGGTGAGCTCATATTGAGGGGGCGTGTAAAGAATCCAGTGTTTGATCATGCTCCTTCGGTTACAACTGTTCCATCAACAAGAGAAAATCAAAATGTAAAGACTCCAACCACTGATCATGCCATTAGTCCTTCGGTTACAACCATCTCATTAACAAGAGATAATAAAGCCATAATAGCCAATCTGACAAAGAGCTGGAATTATGGAAATCAAGCCATAATAACCAATCTATCAAAAAGCTAGAATCATGGAATTCCTGTAAATAGATATTCAGCATCTCTTTATATATACTCTCACAATGTAATAGAAAAAGCTTAAGCAAAAAGATTTGAAAAATGAAAAAAATCTAGAAACCTTAATCACCTTGTGGTGTTGTTTCTCTTATACTATGGTTGTGGAGGTGCAACTGTCAGTTAAGTTGAATGTGGCAGTAGGTCTTTCTCTATTGTGGTGTTGCCGTCGTGAGACACAATTGTTGAAGACAAATTGATTTGGCTACTGTGACAACTGTTATGGATCTTGGTGGTTGTTGGGAGAATTTGCTCAGATGGATGACTGTCGTTGGTGGAGAAGATGAAAAATACATTTTTTTTTTGTTTTAGATTTTGATTGTAAACTGGAAAAGGCAAACAAAACATATTTTTGTTTGCTACAATTTTTTTTTTCCTTGTTGAAAGCTTCCCACCAGATCTAAGGGTTTATGAACTGGATTGAATATCAATGAATTTAAACAAGCCTATAGATCGTTTAATTGTAAGAACAATTAAAACCCTAAGCTTTAATATCAAAGTTGATACGGAACAATGAACAAAAAGAATTAGAGCAACAAAAAAAGAAGCTAAGAATTAAAAGTAAAAAAAGGAAAAAGCCAAAAAGAAAAGAGAATTTAGGAAGGGAAAAGTCTGTCATTTTTATTTAATCATCAAAAACTGATTGTAATGTTTAGAAAATCACATATAAATAATAAAACCCTAATCATAATCAATTTGGGCTTAAAATCCACTAACTAATAAAAGTATAATAAAATAACATAAATTGAAATCCAATAATAAAAATAAATAAAATCTGATAACTTGGGTTTGGATGAGCCCAATCTTCTAATCCAGTAACATGAGGGTTGGGCTATCCCCTATTATCGTTGATTATACAGACATGTGAACCGTGTCTTGGGTCAGATGTCCCCGTCATCATCTCTTTGACAAGAAGCCCAAATTCTTAATCACTGATGGAGGAGAGGTTGAACTAAGTGCAACCCTTCTAAAAAATTTGCAGCTTCATATTTCTTCTCTTTACCATTGGATTTGCAGTGAGTTGCTTATGTTAATGAATCATGAATTGCTTGTTTTGTTTTGTTGTACCATATGCTCGTCCTGGTCAGGTGAATTATTTTCTTATTCATGTGTTCCTCAAACTGTACAGTGGGATACAAAAACAGCTTTCTACAAGCTCCACTCTTCGTAAGTTTCTTGCATTTATGTTCATAAAGATCAGCTTGGCATACATGGAGATGAAAAGAATTCATGAGGTTTGATAGTTTGAAATTGCATGCCTCATTTATTTTTCACTCTATTTCCTATATTTTCATAGCATGTAAATAAAACTTTGTTAGGCTCCAAGTTTATTACGTTTCCATGTATTTTTGAAGGATGATTAAGTCACCTCTTGATTTTGTTATATTCAGTTTTAACATTTTTTTTTTATGTTATGAGGAGATTTACTTTTTGATAAAATATATGTATAGTTACCTCTCCAGTAACCCTCACTATATAATCAATTCAATTCTTTTTATTGTATAATTGAATCAGTGGAACAAATTCAGACGTACCATTGCTACCATCTGCTTCCAAGTTAATATTGCTCTTGTGACTCTTACATGATGTAACTGCTTCTCTTGTTACCATACAACTGCTCAAGCACACTGGCATACACAGCTTCATGCACTGCGTGCCAGTGAATTTCATGAAACCCGGTGGGAGCCTGCCCATTATTTGGCTCTGCTCTACACTTAAATGCTTCCATAGGATGTGATCTTAAAACATGCTTTGCTTGCAGTACACAAACTGATCTAGCTGCCGGTTTCCTGGACCAAATTTTCTTGATGAAAGAGGCTGGGTGCCAATAATTCAAGGATCCATGTCTAGATATATTGCATGTTGGATGCTCTTGTGGCTTTTCTGAATAACATTTCTATTTTCCCTGCTTCAAATTGATTAAAACCTAGTTTCATGCTCAATATATTCCTTGCTTCAATTTCAATCAGGGTTGTGAATGAGACCTGCTTTCCCACTCAATTTGCTTTGAATTTTATTTTCTTTGGCAGGGAACTTATCTTGTGAGGTCTAGGAAGGAACCATTGTATTTTGTTTCAATGCTGGACTGGTTATGGGCAAGAATCATTGCTGCAATATTGTTGCCAGTGCATATGTTGGCTAAGAAGCTTGTTTACTGTAAAATTCACTCAGCAATTGGAATAAGCAAGGTTTATCTAATAAGTTCTTGTTTGACTTAATGCTTCATTATTAGCTCTCCTTTATCTGATAGAAAATGTTTTCCTAGACCTCTCCACTTGGTTCTTGAAAAAATGATTTTGAGTTGATGCCAATTCTGAAACAATTTATTCGATACTTGAAGATGCATTTGATGGATTTGAACTGATTCCCTCCTCAAAATAAATGATGCCAGCTAGACAGTGGATATTTTCCTTCGAGGATGTGATGATTATTTTTAATATCTATTATGTTGTTGAACTCCTTTTTGCTTAACTATATACATGGATCTTTTTTAGCACTTTGACATATCTGCTACCTTGCAGGCTGGTGTAAGTGGAGGTGGTAGCTTACCTTCTCATGTTGACAAGTTTTTTGAGGTCTGATGCTTATTACTCTTGACTGGTTAAACAAGATATTTCTGATACTGTCTCTTATAGAACTCCTACATGTGCACAGGCAATTGGTGTTGTAGTGCAGAATGGATATGGTATGACGGAGTCATCTCCAGTTACCGCTGCTCGACGACCTAGCAACAATGTAAGATACATCCATTATTTTAGATTGTTGAAACTCTTGCACCTTTTCAATAATCTCAAAATTTATAGGTGGAATCATGGATAGAGATCTATAGCACATCAGCCCCATACACTATGTCCTAGAAATGACATCTTTGCTGTCATATCACATCGGTTTGGAGTGGTTATGCAGTTCTAGCTACTCACTCATGTTAATTTGTTCTCTTTCTTGAATGTGTTACAGATGGTTAAAGAGGGATTTCTTTATTTTTCCCCCTCTCTTATATTCTCCACAGTCTCTCTGAACTTACATTAACCAACATCTGCAATTTAGCATTTGCATGTATCTTCTTTTTCTATTTCCTCATAGGCTACTTTCAGTCTATTTCCTTAACTATTTGAATCATATATGTATAATCTACCATTAGCTTGCATGGATGTAATGCTGTCGTGAATTTGAATTTTGAAGGTTCTTGGTTCAATTGGGCTTCCAATTAGGCATACAGAATTTAAGATTGTAGATGCTGAAACTGGCGAAGCTCTTCCACATGGCTCGAAAGGGATTGTAAAAGTTAGGGGGCCACAAGTGATGAAAGGCTACTACAAGGTAATAATTGCTTCAAGAGAAGACAGTTTATTAATAGCAACTGGAAGGAATGCTTTGATGCTCAATGAAATAGTTTGGTAATATTTTTCCTTTTTGTGAAACATCACAAAATTAAGCTGACTCATGATATCATATTGCACGCAGAATGCTCTCTGAGGTTCTGAGTTTTATATAAACTATTCTGCTTGATATACTTTCAAATACTGATCAATTCAGGTTGCCCTCTGCTCAGGAATTTTTGGTTGGGGTTTTAGTTTTGGATATAAGTAGAGTAAACTGGGGTTTATTTGGAGGCTTAATTGGACTGTTCAAAGCTGTCTGATCAGTATCCACAATTTCGACTTTTCCAGCAATACTATTAAGTTCGATGATTTGATGCTTCTTTACTTTCAATTCTTAAGAGTCTCTGTAAGAGCTTCATGATTTTTGTGCATTAGGGGTTCCATTGGAGCTTAGCACTAAAAACATTGCAAACTTGTTATGAAACATTACTCAACGTTGTCTTTGAAATTTTGAAGCTTATTTTTATTTGTTGGATATTCTGAATTCTTGTCTCTTTATACATGTGTAAGACTTGTGGTAAAATATATTTTAACCCAAAAGAAAAGAGGACTTTGTAATTCTGCAAGAAAAGCCTCGCTAGCTTCTCAGTGAATATTTTTAATTAAGACTGTACTTAGTTCAACTAAAGTTAAACTATGCTCGTCAATCTAAAATACTGAACCCGTGTCTGAAAAATAGCATATCCCTACATACAAAACTCTTCATCTTTAAAAAAAGTGTTGTGATATTGTACTGCTAACACAAATAATATAGCTGAATCCTGTGAAATTACTCTTTTGACATATAGAACCTTTGACCTTTTCCATCCTTGATCTTTTTTGGCTGGCTTAAAGAATAGGCAATGATTAATCCATGAAAACACAGTGTACTAGCTAGGACACTCATCTCAAACCGGGTCTCTTCCTTGAAAGTTGGGTTCCTCGGGGGGCTGGGGGCTAATGGCTTGCCAGAACAGTGTCATGAATCATGTTGATGAATCAAAAGAGGACTTCAAACACATGGGATGTGCTATGTTTCTCCAGGAGCACCAAAAATCCAAAGAAGGAAAAAAAAAAAGGGGTCTAGCTTTGAAATAAATGTGTTCTTAGCTCACTTACTAAGAACAGTGCTAGTTCTATCTCTTGTGCACAATGAAGAGTAGTTAAAGGATGTGAGGTTGTATGTACGTTTCTAATTACCTTGATCTCCAACGTGACAGTGAAGGCTACCTTCTATCATTCATAAGCAGTCGTAAATACAATGAGTCTTGCGTTTGTTTAGGGACAGAGGCCAACCATTCTGCTGTCAATGGCCTTAAATTTGAGAATTGATCTGTTGTCATGTTGTCCATCCTACTTGAGTCCTTTTTCCTGTTTTTGGTAGTAAATTACTTGTTACTCTTTTATTCCATGGTAGTGATAGTTCTTTCTGATCTTCAGTAAAAAATATAATGGTTGATGGCATGTATTTGCAATCATTTAATATGTTTCACTAACCTATTTTCTTGGATGAAAAAAATTCCTGTGAGTTTACATAACAATCAAAAGAGATAATATACATCTGAAAAATGCAGTTGCGATCATCATCATGGTTTGAAGATGAAAAGTATAAGTTTGGATTGTAAGACTAAGATTCCCATTACAGTACATACTAAAAAGCATTATTATTCAAGTTGTAAAATTTTGTTTCTGATGCTTTTAATGTGTAGTTTGTTTTTAAATTGTTGTGTCAAGATACTATTTCTTTCTCACAATTTTAGTTAATTCAAGTGACATTTTTGCTCATCTTTGACTAGGATCCATTGGCCACAAAGCAAGCCATAGATGAGGATGGTTGGCTAAACACTGGTGATATAGGTTGGATAGCTCCTTACCATTCAAGAGGGCGAAGCCGTCACTGTGGAGGGGTTATTGTTCTTGAAGGCCGTGCTAAGGATACTATAGTTCTTTTGACAGGTATACTGGAAGCATATGGCTTTCCTTCTATACCACTGCTGTGACCACAACTCTCCTTTTCCTCTCTCAAAAGTGACAAGTGAGATGCTAAAAAAAATAAAAAAATAGCATGAAAATATTTTATGGTCTCTAGATAAATGCACGAGATTTGACCCTGTTGTCTTACCATTTCTCATTTTATCTTCTATAAATTCATCAAGAGATGTTAATAGTGTTAGCAGTGTCAAAAAGTTCCATTTTTTCCATGAGCATTGCTTATTTCAATCTTCTATTTAATTGCTTCTTTTTTTTGTAGTGTACCTTTTCCCAATCTACAGATAATTACCAAAATATAACAATGTTTTTGCATAATTATTATGCTCTTGGCTGTACTGAGTTTCATTTTCTTCTGAATGGAGATATAATATTGCATGGGCATTGCCTTTTCCCATGAACAAAAATACTCTATCTTCATCATACTCAGGTTTTCTTTTCCAGTGTATCTTTCTGCCTATCAAGAGTATCATAAATTCTACCTCTGAACTTGTTTGGAGAAAATATAGGTGAAAATGTCGAGCCCTTGGAGCTTGAAGAAGCTGCAATGAGGAGTAGTCTTATTCAACAGATTGTTGTTATTGGCCAGGTTTGTTTCAATGATCATTTTCCTCAAGTCTTGAGCACATTTCAAATTTAGTCCTCTCCAGTGGTTTTCCATTTGTAAGTTGGTAGTCTATATATACTATCATAAATTGTTTGTAGGATCAGCGTCGTCTTGGAGCTATAGTAGTTCCCAACAAAGATGAGGTACTAGAGGCTGCAAAAAAGCGGTCCATTGTAGATCCAGATGCCACTGAGCTGAGTAAGAAACAGATCACCAGCCTGCTATATGAAGAATTGAGGAAGTGGTAATGCTCTTTTACTTAATAATCTGAATAATCTGACCTATAAAGACATTTTGTATAGTTTTTATGGTAGTTTAGAACAAAATAAAAGGATACCGTGGGTGCAACGGAAAGACAAGGGAGTTTTGTGCCGAGGGAGGTGGTGGTGCAAAGTGATGGAAGATGAAACATTACACTAGTGATATTTTCCTGCACTTGCAATCTGCGTTGGGAAATTTGAGGCTAGAGTGGGATCAAAAGTACAGGGGATGGCAAAGAAAAAAATGTAGAAATTGATTTCATTGCTAGATTTTTAAAGACTCTACTTTCCTTCATATCTTTCTTTTATCACTAACTAGTTTAAGAACAGCCTAGTTTCTCAATCATTGCTTCAATTTGGAGATTACCCTTATGTTTTCCTTTGATTTGGTTGCTGTGGGGATTGCTTCTTTGTTTGTGCATAGCTATGCATTTGTGTTTATTAAAGCTATTTATCAGGTAGTTCTCTGTTCCTTTATAATAGATGCAATAGTCTTGGAGTATTTGGAAAAGAATTGAATTTATTTCTATCATGTACTAATCATTGTTCAATCCCATGCTCTTACAAGCAGGACATCAGGGTGTTGTTTTCAAATTGGACCAATCCTTGTTATCGATGAGCCTTTTACAGTAGGTTTCCCACTTGAGTCTAGTGCCACTCCCATTCAGGCAACATCTGCCATTTTGCTCAATTACATATTTTATATTGCAGATTGATAGTGGCTTGATGACCCCAACGATGAAAATCCGAAGAGACAAAGTTGTAGCGCTATACAAAGAACAGATAGCCGATCTCTACAAGTAGTGGATGTATCGAACAGATAGCCTATCTCTACAAGTAGTTGATGTATCAAATGCATATACGAGGATGATGAATATGGAGAAGCATTGTCTGAAGCCCTTATTAAGTAGACACAATGTGTGCCTGTACATGACCTGCAATAATTGAGTGTCAATTCGGCAATAAACTGGTTAGAACAGTCTAATCTGTGAATAATAAACTGTCCACTTCAGTGATGATGCTCATAGGAATGAAATATTTTTGATATTGGCTTAAACTGGTGTTTCCAGTTGTTGATAATTAATACCAAGAGCATCTAACCTTTTCACATGACCTGCAGTAATTGAGTGAAATATACTGCTATAGTTCATAAGAGAAGTAAAGGTTGCTGCTAAAAGCTGATTCAATGAAACTGGTAACAAGATTGACCGGAACTATTTACACGTGATTCATCTGCTGAATGTGGTAGTTGACAGTTAGAGAAGTAGTCAGATGCAGTTAAGATTGACTAGAGAATTAGTTAATTTGTTAGAAGAATAAGCAGCTTGTGTATATAAGCATTGTAAGCATTTTCATGGAAGACAAGTAATAAGATCGAAAGTAACATTTAGTCTCTCCTTTTCTTCCATTTTCTTCCTCTAAACTTTCTTCTTAGTAACTTGTTAAGGTCTAACATTAACAATTGGTTTTAGAGCCTCTTCAAGGCTGAAAACCAACTCCGACATTGTATAACTCAAGTGATGGTGGAAAACACTACGGTGAAAGCAGTTGAAAAGCATTGCAGGAAGGCTGATGAGCAGATGCAAGAAATTCACCAGGAACTGCTAGAATCTAGGCTGATAATTAACAAAGGTAGCAGGAATCTTCGGTTGACATAAAGAGTGACGGTTGGAACAAAATAAGAAAACCGAACAACTCGACTTGCAAATGGAGATTTTTAGATTTTGAGAAGTTCAATATGCAATTTAATAAATTAAACATAACTTTTAATTGGATTATTAGATCAAGTTAAAATTTTGATAGAATATTCTAAAAGTATTTTTTTATATTGGGTTAAAATTTCATAATAATTGACAATCAGAAAGACTTTTAAATAAGGCTTAGAAATTATCGCGTATGATTATCTTTATTTACCTTATTGTATTTGGATTTTTTTTCTATTTAGCTTAGGAATTTTAATTTATTTAGTATTTTACTATTTAAACATCCTAATGCTATATGAATTTTATTAATTAGGTAAGTTTTAATTAGAAATCCTTTTCCATAAAAGATTTTAGTTTTAATTAGGAATCCTTTCCCATAAAAAAATTAAAACTAAAATAAATAGAGGGATGTAGTTTATTTTGAGAATAAAATTATTATTAAGACTTTTAATAAAACACCGTAAAGTTTTTTTTTTATAAATTTTTTTATAACTTCGGTCGATAACCTTAAAGCTTAGAAATCCTAACTTTTAACCATGCTTTACCTCTTGTTAATTGGTATCAAAGGAGGTTGGCCTCTTAATTGGATAAAGACGGTAATACTAGTCCTCTTTTCAGTGACGCAAGAGTGGAGGCTCTTCAAGGCACCATGCAGACTTAGGAGCAGACACTAGATTGTTTGGAGCAAACCATAATAAATCTAGATTGGCTAATAGATAACACAAATAGTAATCATAAAGAGAAGAAGAACTAGGCCAAACCCCAAACCTATTCTTGAATTTGATGAGATTTTGCTATATCATGAGAGATTTTTAAAGAAAAGATTCATTAAGTGGTTGGTATAGTTGAAAGCTTGCTTTTATTTCAACAAGATTCCTTATCATTAAAGAGTAGGACTTGTCGTCCAAGAACTTTCTTGAGATGCCAAAGAATGGTGGTTTGAATTTTTAGACTTTAAAAATCATATTAGTATGCCTTTAATTTCTTCTTGGCAAGATTTTAGACAATCATTAATTTTGAAGTTTATACAAAATGATTATGAAGAGATTTTATATTGGATAGAAAAATAAATAGATTATCATTATTTACCATATGTTCAACTTTCTCAAAAGGAAAGGAGAAAAAATATGGAAGACTTTGCTACTATATTTAAGAAGCAAAAAAGTATACCATTAATGAGAAGATTTATCACAAAATTTCTTTTAAGCTAGGAGTATAACTAGTTACTTGTAGACCTTACAAGAGTTTTTTTATGCATAAATAAAGGATAAAGAAATTGGTTAGAGAGATGATGAAAAATAGAATAATGTAGCATAGTATTAGTCTTTTTGCATCACTTGTGCTACTTATGAAGAACAAAAAATAACACTTGAAGGTTTTACATAGATTACAAACAACTTAATGAGTTAACCATAAAAATCAAGTTTCCAATTCCCTTAATTAATGACTTATTGGATGACATGTTGCAAATATAAGGGTGTTTTTTTTTTTTTTTAGATTAGCCTATATATAATCTCCTTGTATTTATATTAAATCTATTCATTTATATTATTGTGATCACATCATGCATCATCAATGAAATCTTAGCTTTCTCCTTTTTTATTTTTGTATTTCATTTTATTTTTTTGAATTATTTAAAATGGTATCAGAGTATGATTTTATAGAATGAGGCCTAATCTTAAATATTCCTCTAGGCACTTTTACAGATCTATTGGCAAATAAAAGAGTTATAGAAGTTGGTTTTAACTCACCTAGATTAAGACTCTGAAAAACTGAATATGAAAGTAAATTCACACTAGCTCCAAGATCAAGTAAGACTCTTTTAATTTTATGTTCTCCAATAAAGCAAGAAATTGTAGGACAACCAGGGTCTTTATATTTCAAAACATTATTGTTCTGAAGAATGACACTTGTTCGGCTAAAAAGACTTTCTTTTTCACATTCAGTTTCCTCTTCACAGTGCATAGATCTTTAAAAAATTTAGCATAAGAAGGAATATGTTTAATAGCATCCAGCAAAGGTATATTGATCCTTACCTGTTTGAAAGTTTCAAAGATTTCAGAGTTATGATTGACTTTTCTTTATTTGGTCATGGTATGAGGAAATGGAAGTGCTGGTGGGGAATCAGTCTTTTCTTTGCAATTTTCAGATTCAACCCCTTCATTACCCTCAGAGATTGACTCATCATATTTCTCACAAGGTTCAAGAGTGGGTTTTTCAATAACCTTACCAATACGAAGAGTAGTGATTGATTTGACTTGATCCATGTGTTGGCTTTCGGAATTACTTGCATTTGCATTGTATTACCACTTGAGATTTTGTTGTGGTTGAGATGGAAACTTACCTTTCTCTTGGAAACTAAGAGCAGATGTCAATTTTGCAAGAGTATCTTTAAAATCTGTCATGTTTTGAGCAAGTTGAGTATTGATTGTCTCTTGCTTTTCAATGAATGCATGCAATGTTTTCTCAAGATTTCTTCTAGGAGGTGGAGCATAAGGAGGTGCATATCCAAAAGAATTTTAGAAATTATAGTGTGTTTGAAACGGTGGTTATGAAGTTTATACATTGTTATTATCACTTTTCCAATTGAAATTTAGGTGATTTCTCCAACCAGGGTTGTATATTTATGAGTATGGGTTGTGGTTGGCTCTTTGGAAACTATTTAAAGCATGAGCTTATTCATGAAGACATTCTTTAAAAGAAGGCAAGGTTGGATAATTATTAGTGGAGTGTTCATTTATTTCACATATTTGACATGCAATGTTTTCAACAGATTTTAATTGACCACTCCTTTTCAATTCTAGTACCTTGACTTTACTAGCTAAAGATGCAAACTTGGCTTGGAGGTCATGATCTTCCCTAAGGTTGTACATATCTCCACTAGAAGTATGAGGTTGAGTTTTACTCGGTGCTTTATAAGTACCCGCGGTGTTCCAATTTTGAGCATTTTCAGTTCACCAGTCTAAGTACTCCATTGCTTCATCAGGGTCTTTATCTTCAAAAGTTCCATTGCACATCAATTCAACCATTTGCCTATCTCTAGGTGTTAACCCTTCATAAAAATACGAAGCCAATTTCCATGTTTCAAAACCATGATGAGGGCAAGTATTAAGCAAGTCTCGATACCTATCCCAATATTGGTAAAATGTTTCTCCTAGTTTTTGAGTGAAAGAGATGATTTGTCTTTTGAAAGAGTTTGTTCTGTGAGATGGGAAAAACTTCTTTAAAAACTATTGTTGCATTTCATTCCAAGCACGAATAGATCCTGGTCTCAAATTTTGTAGCCATGTTTTAGCTTTATCTTTTAATGAAAAAGGAAAAAGCTTTAATCTGATGGTGTTCATGCTACAATTTAAATTATTATATGTGTTGCAAACCTCCTCAAATTCCCTTTATGCTACAATTTGAATCATTATATGTGTTGCAAACCTCCTCAAATTCCCTTAAATGTAAGTATGGATTTTCCAATTCTAAGCCATGAAAAAAAGGTAAAAGTTGAATAATACCTGGCTTAAAATTAAAATGAGATGCATCAGGAGAAAAAACTATACATGATGGTGCACTTGTTCTTGTGGGATTCATGTAGTCTCTAAGTGTTCTAACATGGTTATTCTCATTATTCTCATTATGAAGTGATTGATTATCTTCTTCGATCATATTTTCTAAAAATGATGAAGATACCCTACAAAGTCTACCATTTAATGTACGTGACCACACTTTCATGCATGTGTAGGAATAGAATAAAAGGAAGAAGAAAACAAAAGAAGAAGAAACAAAACAAAAGAAACAAGGTTATATACAAGAAAAGTGAAAAGTGAAAATAAAATAAATACTATAATTTATACAAAAACTTACCTCCCTAACAACGACGCTAAAAACTTGACACGACTAAAAGATTGATATCTTCTCCCAAGTGCAGGAGTGTCGAAGTAATAAATAACCCGGCAAGTTCATGAATTCCAAGCCAAGTTTGCATCTTTAGCTAGAAAAGTCGAGGCACTAGAATTGAAAAAGAGTGGTCAATTAAAATCTGTTGAAAACATTGTGTGTCAAATATGTGAAACAAATGAACACTCAACCAATAATTATCCAACCTTGCCTTCTTTTAAGGAATTTCTCCATGAACAAGCCCATATTTTAAACAGTTTCCAAAGGGTCAACCACAACCCATACTCACAAACATACAACCCTGGTTGGAGAAATCACCAAAATTTTAGTTGGAAGAGTGACAATGTACAAACTTCACCACCATAGTTTCAAGCACACCATAATTTCTAAAATTCTTATGGATATGCACCTCCTTATGCTCCACCTCCTTGAGGAAATTTTGAGGAAACTTTGTATGCATTCATTGAAAAGCAAGAAACAATCAACACTCAACTTGCTTAAAGCATAACAGATTTTCAAGATACTCTTGCAAAATTCACATTTGCTCTTAGTTTTCAAGAGAAAGGTAAGTTTCCATCTCAACCACAGCAAAATCCCAAGGGGCAATACAATGCAACTGCAAGTAGTTCTGAAAGTCAACATATGGATCAAGTCAAATCAGTCATCACTCTTCGTAGTGGTAAGGTTAATCACAAACCAATTCTTGAACCTTGTGAGAAAGATGATGAGTCAATCTCTAAGGGTAAGGAAGGTGTTAAATCCGAACATTGCAAAGAAAAGACTGATTCCCCTCCAGTACTTCTATTTTCTCATGCCATGACCAATCAGGAAGAAATCAAGGATGAAAAAGGCACCGAAAATGTTGATGCGGATTTTTTATCAAAAGTGACAATAGATTCGACACCTGACATCACACCAATCGATGATTACTTTCCTGATGAGTCTCTACACCAATATGAACATATCAATTTTCTTGCTTCAAGATTTTTTCCAGCTCACTGGAGTACCGAAGACAAAAGAAAATTTTTGAGCAACGTGCAAAATTTTTATTGGGATGACCCTTATTCAATTATTGTCCTAATCAAATATTTCAAAGATACATTTCCGACAATGAGGTAAGTAATTTCATTAACTTTTGTCACTCTAAGGCATGTGGGGATCATTTCTCATAAAAAAAAAGAACTATAGATATCTTAAAAAATGGATTTTACTGGCCCACCATATTCAAGGAATCACATGCATTTCGCAAAACCTGTGAAAATTGTCAAAAAGTGGGATTTATTTCAAAACACAGAGAGTCTTTAGATAATCTTATATTGACTCTTAAGTCTCATCATAGTCGAGATAAGCATCGTGCAATTCATGATTTATGGCCACTATTTCATAAAGAACATGATCGACTTAGTCTTGGGAATCTGACTAAAAAAGACCTTGTTTGCTAGTTTTTAAGAAAGCTGGATGGGAAGCCTATCCCCGACCTATAGAGGACGTTTAAGCCGTTCTTGGACGTAAAACCAAGGGAAGATGTGAGCCACAATCATAACTACCTGTTCATACACATGCTTTTTCAAAAGTAAACAAATAAATAAATAAAGAGAGAGAGAGAGTGTGTGTCAGACTCTAACTGGCCTACATATAGGTGGTATGATTGCCTTTTTAATTTCTCATCTATAAAACCCTCTCTTCCTTCCTTTCATTTCTACTCAACCCATACATTCAACAAATACAAAAGTGTGTAGAAATGGCAAGTTCCTCAGGTCATCATATAAGAAATATTTATGTTTTCGGTGGATCTAGTCTTGGGAAAGAAAAGGAGTTTTTAGAATCAGCAAATCATCTTGGTCAGGTGCTAGCTGAGAGAAAAATTCATTTAGTGTATGAGGGAGGCAGTCTTGAGTTAATGGGAGGTATGTCAATAGCTGTATTTTTAGGAGGTAGTCAAGTTTTGGGGGTCATCCCCGAAGCTTTAGCACAAGGGGACATCATTGGAAAAACAATTGGAGAGGAACTTCAGGTCTCCACAATGTCGGCTTGAATGAATGTAATGTTTAACCATGTCGATGCCTTCATTGCTTTACCAGGTGGTCTAGGCACATTGGAAGAGATCTTTCATATTTCCTCTTGGGCTCAATTGCACATTCACCATAAACCCATAGGTTTGTTAAATGTTAATGGTTATTATGATAAGTTGTTGTCTTTTCTTGATCATGCTGTGGAACAGGAATTTCTAACATCTTCTGCACGACAAATCATAATCTCTGCTACTACTGCTGAACAATTGATTGACCAACTACAATCTTTCATTCCTGTGATTGATCCTTCCATGAGTCGCATAAATTGGTCATCTAAGGAAAGCCGTAAAAAGCTTAGATTGGATTTGAGCCTTCATTTGTGAATTTTTGTGTCTTTTGGTTTTATTATTATGTTTTGTTATTTCTTATTTTTGTTTCAGTGTGTTTCAGGTTTTGTCAGTGTTCGTTATTTCAGGTGATATCTTTTATACTCTATCTTTCTACCTTAGAACATTGAGGACAATGTCTCGTTTTGGTTGGGGGGAGAGGGTAGTAGTTGATAAAAAAAAAAATTGTTTTTCATTTCATAAAGCATGTGCATAATTGTTGTTACTAGGATGGCAGAGTAAAGGAGTTCTTTTGTTAAAGTGACTCTTGAGACGCATCTTAGTAACCATTCTTAACAAGGTCTATTATAATACTTCCTGAAATATTCAGGTTTACAAACTCTCGTATTGTTACCACTTAATTCTGCTCATATACTTATTTAACATGTATTCTTAAACCTTAATTTACACACACACACTTTAACATATGATTGTGGGTTGCATATTGGATTATTACATTATTTATGTTCTTTTGTTAAAGGTAACAACTAAGGGAAAGGGATTGTATATAATTAAAAAGAAAAAAAAAAAAAAAAAAAAAAAAAAAAAAAAAAAAAAAAAAAAAAAAAAAAAAAAAAAAGAAAAAAAAAATGATGATAATAAAAATGTAGATAAGTTTGGTTTCGTAGCCTCCCTAACCTAAGCAATTAAGCCCGAAGGGGTGTTTTAACACCTAATACCCTAAAGTCAACTGACTTGGGAGCTATTGGCCCAACGCTTGTTACATGGGTTGAGGAGAAAAGCTTAAAGGAATCAAACATTGCACTATCTACATATCAGTATCTGCGACCCGAGTTACTAAGCTCGTAGGGGTGTCTTAACACCTAATGCCCTAATACCAACTGGTCTGGGAGTCATTAGCTGAAAGCTCATTACATGGGTTAAAGATGCATGATATTTTTAAATTATATGTATATACATTAAAAAAAAAAGACAAAAATAATAATCCCAACCCAAGGAAGTTAACCTTAAACATTAGAACAAAAATTTTGTTTTCTTCCAAGAAAAGCCCCATAATTATGTGTTGATACATTGAGCACAAAAGAAAGGTTTATTAATATCTTGTTAAGTGGTATTGAGCAGATATATAAATTTAATGAGAGTTTGTTTATCTGGATAGATTAATGGAAGTTAAATGATGAATACCTTGCTTTGTGAAATTTGCAAATTTGTTTTCTATTTTAACGCTTTGATTACTAGGGACTAGTAATAAGCTGGTTGGGGGGTGTGATTAGTACTTAAAAGTGCATTTTTATCATGGTTTTATATCATCATTTTGCACTTGAAGTATCAATAACTCCTTAACTAAAATATGTTTTATAATAATGTATCTAATAATATAAGATACCTATAATTTATGGTAAATGTCTATTTTTAATGCAGGCCTATCACATAAATGAAAGGATTGATTGATGACTTGAAGAACTTAAATTGCAAGGATAAAGAGATGGCCAAACTTAGAAAAGAGATGTCGGTGCAATCCAAACCGGAACACTGTTCGGTAATTGGGTCATATCTGGAGCTACAGATCTCAGATTTAGGTCCAATTTATATGGATGGAAAGGTAAGACATAGGCCTACAACTTTCATATGGAGCCCAAGATCTAAAAAGGCCATTATCAAGTCCAAATTGTAGCAACAACAAAGAAGCCCGAATCTGTCTTCCAGCCCGAGCACTATTCGGTATTTTGGCCATATCTGGAGTTCTAGAAGTCCAAATGAGCTGAAATTTTTACACAAGAAAGCTGAGACAATTGCCTACAACTTTCATGTTTACAACTGGCTCCAATTTTGACGTTATCAATGACGTTTTGGGCAGACAAGAGAAGATAAGGATTGTCACCAAGTCAAAAGTTGGTCACCCACTTATCAATTAGTCATCAAATCAATAGTTCCCATTTTTGGCCTATAAAAGGAGGCATTTGCCATGCATTTAGGCATCTTGATTTCCAGATCAAGATCATGCTCTTCCTTTCTCTCTTTGTATTTTTTATGCTTTGTTTTCATTAATATTAAGTCTTATTTAACATGTATTCTTAAACCTTAATTTACACATACACACTTTAACATATTATTTATATTCTTTTGTTAAAGGTAACAACTAAGGGAAAGGGATTGTATATAATTAAAAAAAAATAAAAAATAAAAAAAATGATAATAATAAAAATGTAGATAAGTTTGGTTTCGTAGCCTCCATAACCTAAGCAATTAAGCCCGAAGGGGTGTTTTAACACCTAATACCTTAAAGTCAACTGACTTGGGAGCTATTGACCCAACGGTTTTTACATGGGTTGAGGAGAAAAGCTTAAGGGAATCAAACATTGCACTATCTACGTATAAGTATCTACGACCCGAGTTAGTAAGCTCGTAAGGGTGTCTCAACACCTAATGCCCTAAGACCAACTGGTCTGGGAGTCATTAACCGAAAGCTCGTTACATGGGTTAAAGATGCACGGTGTTTTAAGTTATATGTATATATAAAAAAAAGAAAAAAAAGAGACAAAAATAATAATCTCAACCCAAGGAAGTTAACCTTAAACATTAGAACAAAATTTTTTTTTTCTTCCAATAAAAGCCCCATAATTATGTGTTGATATATTGAGCACAAAAGAAAGGTTTATTAATATCTTGTTAAGAGGTATTGAGCAGATATATAAATTTAATGAGAGTTTGTTTATCTGGATAGATTAATGGAAGTTGAATGATGAATACCTTGCTTTGTGGAATTTGCAAATTAGTTTTCTATTTTAACGCTTTGATTACTAGAGACTAGTAATAAGCTGGTTGGGGGGGTGCGATTAATTCTTAAAAGTGCATTTTTATCAAGGTTTTATATCATCATTTTGCACTTGAAGTATCAATAACTCCTTAACTAAAGCATGTTTTATAATAATATGTCTAATAATATAAGATACCTTTAATTTGTGGTAAATGTTTATTTTAAATGCAGGCCTATCATATAAATGAAAGGATTGATTGATGAATTTAAGAACTGAAATTGAAAGGATAAAGAGACGGTTAAACTTAGAAAAGAGATGTTAGTGCAATCCAAACCGGAAC